>NC_064926.1:350312056-350615087 GCF_023897955.1 Schistocerca gregaria
CATGTTTGCAAGCGGAAGATGAGGAGATAAAGTATATGCGGATATTGAATGGGTAACCCAGTACGTAAAGGGAGATAAAAATCTAATGGTCGTAGGGGATTGTATACGGTTGTGGGCCTTACACTATCTGCACAGTGGAATGATTTACGCATAAGCAAAGGGAGTAACATAAGTATATGATAAAATAAACAGTCATCGCGATGAAGGACCGAGCAATAAGCTAGTTCAGGTATATGACAGGAACGATCGTTTGAAGCATAAAAGGCCTAATAAACATGGGCTCTAAAGTGCATACGTTAAAAACTATGAGCACTTCGAGATTTGAAGTCATCCTTCAAAGAAGGTTCTGTATCACAATTGCATAACTTTTCAGGAAGTAGGCATAATTGCTGTTTTCCTCTTATACTGTTTATTTATACGTTTTATTATCTATGTTCAAATGCTACAGTAAGTGTTATAGAACTCTAATATAGTCTCATTTACAGTAGTTAAAGAGTTATCTGAGTCTCCATACAGCTTTCTGTGTAAGAACTTTGCATATCCTGTAAAAGAACACTGTAAAATAACATTGTATGTGAAAAAATATAAATCTTCCATTACGGTGGCAAAAATGTGGTAAGGTATTAAAGGGGCTACGTTAGAATATAGGATGGTTCTAGGAATGGGAGAGGAAAAATCTAGTAATAACAAATATCCTGTTCTGCAATCACAAAAGGAGGATGTGTATATTTAGAAAAGGCCGGGCGACACGGGAAGATTTCAGCTAGATAACATCATGCCCAAACAGAGATTTCGAAATCGGATATTGTAAGCAATAGGGAGATGGTGGTGCTGGCGCTTTCTGGTATCAAATTGATATGCAAATTAATTAAATTTGTCAATTAAATACCCCCTCAACCACGCCCACTATCACACACAGACAACGTAATATGTTTTTCTCAGAATTTCGAATTTGAGCAGGAATTTTGACTTTTGATAGGAATTTCGAATTTTGGCGGGAATTTCTTTGTCCCAGGGCTGCGCTGACATCCCAGCCTATCCCAAACCTGGAATTGACGGGAAATTAAAAATGGCGGTTCCCTTTCCGAGACTTAAACACCGATCCTCCTACAAGGAAAGCCCAAGTGCGCACCCATAACACAATTATACCATCAGAGGTACCTGAAATGGGCAGTAGCTAATAGGGACGCAGCATTTGCTCACGTTAGGGATATAAGGCGGGCCCAGCAGCTCTGCAGCCTCAGTTGCAGTGTCAGTCAGCATCTTGCGATTCTGTCACGCACCTGGTCAACTTGATGGAGCAGGACAATCAGCTGTTATTGTTCGTTGAAGACCCCCAGCCAGCCCCTGACCCGCTGAAGTACACGGGGGCCCTAATCAGCATGACACAGGTCGGTACTGGACTCCATCAGTAGCGCTATCACAGAATATTCCAGTGATACTGCATGGAAAATGTGAAGATGAAGTGGATGAGAAGGTACCAATTAAAACCTATGTACCACTGCTCTTCACTTCAGTGTATAATTTAACCTCTAGTGGTAGAAGACGTTGGTCTAAAGGACAACTGCAGATAGACACTGGCGTTTTGTGAGATCGCAAATGGAGCTGAAAGTATTAAAGTGCGGTTTACAGAGGTTGAATGGGAGGAACTGTGTCATGCAAATGCCCACATAAAGCAGCAGTTGGCTGCTGAGTATAATCCAAGCCGTCCTCCTCCGGTCGTTTTCGTGCTGGTCTAGCTCTATCCATTACAAAAGTGCCAATGACTCTGCGCTCGACGTGAAATACGGTGACTCACAAATTTAAAACTTTTTCAGTCTACAGATGGTACTATCCATTGCGTTGGAAACACTGAATACATGGTTGCCTCGTGTTAAAGCTGTGTACAGAGACATTGCACAGTATCTAAGTATGTACAGTGTGCGTGAAGACAACTTCGAACAGTGGGTCAATATGGTGCCAACGAAAATTATGGACTGCCAATAATTTCGAGAGAAATATATGCTGAATTCTGTGCTTACAAGAAGAATCTATTTTCTGCAATCTGTACTGATGTTAAAGAAAGAGCCTGTTGATATAGTGCATCCTGTTTATGATTACTAAATAATAAGGTATATAACCATGTATGTGTTTCTTTATTTCTCACCTCCCATTATATTGCAAGTACTAAAGTTATTGCCACCAGTATTTTCACTGCAGATACACAACAGCAGAAAATTGTGCCATTCAACGAAATTCTCCGTAAAAGCCCATTGCACACAAGTACCTGACAAAGTCAGTATCATGGAAGGGCATAGTTGTTATTATTTTCTATAACAACCCATTGCACTCCAGTACATTACGTAGGAGGTGTCATGGGTGAAGCAGCAAGACTTTGTTGTTAGTTACTGGGGCTGTGACGGTGTGCACGAAGACCATAAGAAGAATGTGTAGTCCCTCCTGACAAGATACGTGCAATAATTGTAAGTCCACCCATCTGCGGCACGACAAATGTTCTCATGTCGCTGTTAACACGTACAGATAGAGTTCGCTTTGAACATGTATGTGTACTTTCAAAACCAATGTTCCAGTCCAAATACGAACTATTACAGGAATTATTGCAAAGTGTAGGTGGTGGGACATGCACGATATTCAGTGCCAGCAGTGGAAAACGTAAAGTCAAACACAGTGTACATATTTGACGATGTTGCTGTGGAAAACCAAGACCTTTCGGCCGCCATATGGTTGTTGATTTATTTCTACATCTACATCTACATCTACATCTACGTGATTACTCTGCTATTCACAATAAAGTGCCTGGCAGAGGGTTCAATGAACTACCTTCATGCTGTCTCTCATCCTTTCCAGTCTCGAACGGCACGCGGGAAAACGAGCACGTAAATTTTTCCGTGCGAGCCCTGATTTCTCTTATTTTATCGGTGTGATCATTTCTCCCTATGTATGTGGGTGCCAACAGAATGTTTTCGCAATCAGAGGAGAAAACTGATGATTGAAATTTCATGAGAAGATCCCGTCGCAACGAAAAACGCCTTTTTTTAAATGATTGCCACTGTAATTCACGTATCATGTCTGTGACACTATCTCCCCTATTTCGCAATAATACAAAACGAGCTGCTCTTCTTTGTACTTTCTCGATGTTATCCGTCAGTCCCATCTGATGCGGATCCCACACCGCACAGCAGTAATCCAGAATAGGGCGGACAAGCATAGTGTAAGCAGTCTCTTTGGTAGATCTGTAGCCCCTTCTGAGTGTTCTGCCAATCTGTGGTTTGCTCTACCCGGAATATTATCTGTGTGATTGTTCCAATTTAGGTTATTTGTAATCACTAAGTACTTAGCTGAATTTACAGCCCTCAGATTTGTGTGACTTATCGAGTAATCGAAATTTAGCTGATTTCTTTTAGTACTCATGTGAATAACTTCGAACTTCTCTTTATTCAGGGTCAATTGCCACTTTTCGCACCATACATATATCTTATCTAAATCATTTTGCAAGTCGTTTTGTTCATCTGATGACTTTACAAGACGGTAAATGACAGCATCATCTGCAAACAATCTCAGACGGCTACTCAGATTGTTTCCTATGTCGTCAATATCTTTATTTTATATTTATCGATATTTTATCCTAGTCAGACATATTCCAGAAACCAGAAACAGCTGGTGAGGTATAATGTAAACGTAATTATAGCATTCAAACAGGGCAATCTGAATTTAAACTTATGTACCACTCTCGTGTAGGAACCGATTTTGTAAAGATTTGTGCAGATTGCTGGAATATATATATATATATATATATATATATATATATATATATATATGCTCTGGCACTATGGGACTTAACTTCTGAGGACATCAGTCCCCTAGAACTTAGAACTATTTATACCTAACTAACCTAAGGACATCACACACACCCATTCCCGAGGCAGGATTCGAACCTGCGACCGTACCGGTCGCGCGGTTCCAGACTGTAGCGCCTAGAACCGCTCGGCCACTACGGCCGGCGGGGACGTTATATGAAGGGGCTAACGCAATTGAAAAGAAAGCAGGCGACTTAACTAAAGGGAAAATAGCTGTTACCGAGAAAGGGGAGCAGCATAAGAAAAAGAAGGGTGGATATATAAAGCCTCACGCTACACAGAAATCCGATTCGTATACAAGGAGATGTCGACTAAGCGTGAAGTCGGCCGTGCGCGAAAAATTACGGTTTCTGAGGTTGGGGTATTCGAAGGGGGATCAGACACTGTGAGAAACATTTAAACCGGTTTCTTAGTCTCTCGATGAACTCTCAGCGATATTCCACAATGACGAATATGATGCTAATGCCGATTTCATTAAAAGTCACAGCGGCGCTAGGACATACAGAATATAAGATATTCGGAGTCAGAAGTTAAGAACCATACATGTTGGACACACAGCCTACAACTTAAATAAAAAAAAACAATATAGATCGGCTATAACCTGTTTCAAAGAACACACCATCTACTTATTTTCTTAAGACCCACAAAAGCTGTCGGTTATTCGCATAAAGATTTGGAAATGTGTCATGAAATATTGCTTTTTACTCATCTCCGTAAAATTGCAAAAAGCGGAAGCAATGTGAAATACAAATCCATTATAAAACCTATATTGGATGGTTAAAACAGAAACAAAAAAAAAAAAAAAAGCAGTGGTGATGGTACTGACATTCAGCATAAACGAGTGAGCAATCGATCTCACAGTGTATGTATTACGACGACCCAAATGAGATGATAGACCTACTCGACTGCTCATGGCATCAACGGACGCTGGTAATAAAGCTCATTCGAATGGAGTTGTTTCAATAATTTCCGAGCTTAGAGAGAGAGAGAGAGAGAGAGAGAGAGAGAGAGAGAGAGAGCATCAAATGGGTATGGGGACCGTAGTTCGATAACAAAGGTTACGATTAAGGATTTTGAGGACCTGTGGCAGGCGGATCTTGTTGACATGTGTGAATATTCATGTGTGAATAACGGATTGAATTATATTTTAATCGTCATTGATACTTATTCTAAATATGCTTGGGAATTACCCGTGAAATAGAAAACAGGGAAGGATGTCTCGCATGTGTTTGAGGGATTGCTCCAGACCGGGATAAATCGTAGCCCAGATAACCTTCACACAGATCAAGACGGCGAGTTCAACGATAGATACTTCAAGACTGTCATAAGGCCGTATGGAAAACATTACTACTCACCGTTCACCCACCTGAAGACGAGTATCTTGGAACGGCTGAACAGGACAGTGAAAACTCAAATGTGGATGCGATTCAATCTTCGTAGCTCACACAAATAGACCGATATCATCCCGCAAATAATTTCGCAGTATAATTCAACCAAACACGCATGAAATCAATCGATGTTCGTGGTGATAGATTTCTAGATACAATGTACAACCGTATTAAAATGTTAGATCCGCAGAAACAGCAATTTAATGTAGACGTTTTAGAACGTATTTCAAAACAGAAGACAGTATTTGAGGAGTCATACATGCCAAACTGATCACCCGAGATAAGAGAGTACAGAGAAAAAATCCTAGAATCTACTTCTTAAAGGACAGCAATGGCACTGAAACTGCAGGATGCTTTTACACAGAAGAGTGACAGAAGAGCTCGGAACCAGATGTGTATCACGTAGAGAGGGTCATACGGTGTCGAGGAAACGGCGCGTTAGGTAAATGGCTTGGTTTTACCGCATCACAAAACACAAAACAGCTGGATCGGTGCTGACGATTTGCTATATAACTGGGTGCGCAGACCACAACCACCTCAGTAGCATAACATGCTTAACATTAGACGCGTTGGAGGAGGAGGAGGCGGTATTGTCGAGAAACTACCACTCGAATTGCACATTCCTGGATATAACTACTGTGGACATGGAGCAAAACTTAAAAAACTCTGCTCGACGAAGAGTGTATGGAGCACGACATTGGATATGCAGCAAATTAAGATCGTCACACCGCCGATCGAATTTTAGCTGGTAAAGCTAAAAAAGTGGTTCAAATGGCTCTGAGCGCTATGGGACTTGACATCTTAGGTCATCAGTACCCTACAACTTAGAACTACTTAAACCTAATCAACCTAAGGACATCACACACATCCATGCCCGAGGCAGGATTCGAACCTGTGACCGTATCCGTCCGCGGTTCCGGACTGAAGCGCCTATAACCGCACGGCCACGACGGCTGGCGGTAAAGCTAAGACAATACATCCGAGTAGGGGTACTGGTATAGGCCAATGCATTGCAGCATTTGCAGATGAAAAAAACTATGGGTGGTAAAGTTATGGTGGGCTTTGTGTGAAGAAAGTAGTTCGCCCGTTGTCCCCGGAGGATGCCTTCCGCATTCGAAGGCGAAACGTCAGAGGAGAATTTTATGTATCGACCACGGTATCTCAGCCCGGAAGTGCTAAGTGATGGTCCCGGCGGGGGTTCGAGTCCTCCCTCGGGCATGGGTGTGTCTGTTCGTCCTTAGGATGATTTAGGTTAAGTAGTGTGTAAGCTTAGGGACTGATGACCTTAGCAGTTGAGTCCCATAAGATTTCACAATTTTTTTTTTTAAGTAATGACAGCACCTGTCGTGAAAGCCTTCATTCTATGATTTGGGTGAAGAAGTTCAGTCAATTTCTGAGCGCTGCAACTGGCAGTGGCTGCATCATGTCTTGTCCGTGTAAGTTATTGGCATCAACACAATCACTGAAGAGTCAGAGAAACTGGTATAAACATGCATCTTCAAATAAAGGCATATGAAAACAAGCAGAATGCGGCTCTGCTGTCGGTACCACCTGTACAAGATAACAAGTGCCCGGCGCAGTTGTCAGATCGGTTACTGCTGCTACAATGGCAGGTTATCAAGATTTAAGTGAATTGGAACGTAGTGTTATAGTCGGCTCACGAGCAATGGGAAATAGCATCCCCGAGGTAGTGATGAAGTGGGGATTTTCCTGTACGACTATTTCACGATAGTACCGTTAATATCAGGAATCCGGTAAAACATCAAATCTACAACTACATCTACATTTATACTCCGCAAGCCACCCAAAGGTGTGTGGCGGAGGGCACTTTACGTGCCACTGTCATTACCTCCCTTTTCTGTTCCAGTCGCGTATGGTTCGCGGGAAGAACGACTGTCTGAAAGCCTCCGTACGCGCTCGAATCTCTCTAATTTTACATACGTGATCTCCTCGGGAGGTATAAGTAGGGGGAAGCAATATATTCGATACCTCATCCAGAAACGCACCCTCTCGAATCCTGGCGAGCAAGCTACACCGCGATGCAGAGCTGCCTCTCTTGCAGTGTCTGCCACTTGAGTTTGCTAATCATCTTCGTAACGCTATCACGGTTACCAAATAACCATGTGACGAAACGCGCCGCTCTTCTTTGGATCTTCTCTATCTCCTCCGTCAACCCAATCTGGTAAGGATCCCACACTGATGAGCAATACTTAAGTATAGGTCGAACGAGTGTTTTGTAAGCCACCTCCTTTGTTGATGGACTACATTTTCTAAGGACTCTCCCAATGAATCTCAACCTGGTACCCGCCTTACCAACAATTAATTTTATGTGATTATTCCGCTTTAAATCGTTCCGCACGCATACTCCCAGATATTTTACAGAAGTAACTGCTACCAGTGTTTGTTCCACTATCAAATAATCATACAATAAAGTATCCTTCTTTCTATGTATTCGCAATACATTACATTTGTCTACGTTAAGGGTCAGTTGCCACTCCGTGCACCAAGTGCCTATCCGCTGCAGATCTTCCTGCATTTCGCTACAATTTTCTAATGCTGCAACTTCTCTGTATACCACAGCATCATCCGCGAAAAGCCGCATGGAACTTCCGACACTATCTACTAGGTCATTTATATATATTGTGAAAAGCAATGGTCCCATAACACTCCCCTGTGGCACGCCAGAGGTTACCTTAACGTCTGTGGACGTCTCTCCATTGATAACAACATGCTGTGTTCTGTTTGCTAAAAACTCTTCAATCCAGCCACACAGCTGGTCTGATATTCCGTAGGGTCTTACTTTGTTTATCAGGCGACAGTGCGGAACTGTATCGAATGCCTTCCGGAAGTCAAGGAAAATAGCATTTACCTGGGAGCCTGTATCTAATATTTTCTAGGTCTCATGAACAAATAAAGTGAGTTGGGTCTCACATGATCGCTGTTTCCGGAATCCATGTTGATTCCTACAGAGTAGATTCTAGGTTTCCAAAAACGACATGATACGCGAGCAAAAAACATGTTCTAAAATTCTACAACAGATCAACGTCAGAGATATAGGTCTATAGTTTTGCGCATTTGCTCGACGACCCTTGTTGAAGACTGGAACTACCTGTGCTCTTTTCCAATCATTTGGAACCTTCCGTTCCTCTATAGACTTGCGGTACACGGCTGTTAGAAGGGGGGCAAGTTCTTTTGCGTACTCTGTGTAGAATCGAATTGGTATCCCGTCAGGTCCAGTGGACTTTCCTCTGTTGAGTGATTCCAGTTGCTTTTCTATTCCTTGGACACTTATTTCGATGTCAGCCATTTTTCGTTCGTGCCAAGATTTTGAGAAGGAACTGCAGTGCGGTCTTCCTCTGTGTAACATCTTTGGAAGAAGGTGTTTAGTATTTCAGCTTTACGCGTGTCATCCTCTGTTTCAATGCCATCATCATCCCGGTGTTTTGAGCTACTTACTGATTTAACGTAAGACCAGAACTTCCTAGGATTTTCTGTCAAGTCGTTACGTAGAATTTTACTTTCGAATTCACTGAACGCTTCACGCATAGCCCTCTTTGCGCTAACTTTGACATCGTTTAGCTTCTGTTTGTCTGAGAGGTTTTGGCTGTGTTTAAACTTGGAGTGAAGTTCTCTTTGCTTTCGCAGTAGTTTCCTAACTTTGTTGTTGAACCATGGTGGGTTATTCCCGTCCCTCACAGTTTTACTCGGCACATACCTGTCCAAAATGCATTTTACGATTGCCTTGAACTTTTTCCATAAACACTCAACACTGTCAGTGTCGGAACAGAAATTTTCGTTTTGATCTGTTAGGTAGTCTGAAATCTGCCTTTTATTACTAACGCTAAACAGATAAACCTTTCTCCCTTTTTTATATTTCTATTAACTTCAATATTCAGGGATGCTGCAACGGCCTTATTTATTTATTTATTTTACCTGGCAAGATTAGGGCCTTCAGGCCCTCTCTTACACCTAACCAGGCATACTCAGAGTGAACGAGTTACAGTTTCTACATAACATTAAGGACATATAGCCTATTATGCAGTATTGATATTAAAGAAAAAAATAGATATTATAACAGTAGTACAATGATAATTATAACAATAAAAAATAATTATAACAATCAAGAATAATAGTGATAATAATAATTATAATTATAATTATAATAGTAATAATAATAATAATAATGACTGTGTATACGAAAGTAAACATACTTTTCTTTTCTGAATGTCAGTCCCATTGTTAGTTGGGAATTTTCTCGTTATGTTCTTGCAGCTTGTGAGTTATTCTCATCGAGCAGAGACATAAGGCGATAGAATGGGGTGAAAGAGATATATAAGAGGTAGATATGTTAGAGGAAGAGAAATATAATGGTAAAATTCGAAGCTGTGATGGAGAGGAGAAAGAAAGAGATGGGAGGGGCACAACAATGGTGGCTATACCGTCCCTAATATGTAAGTTTTGAGTTCCCTCTTGAATGTTGAGTAGTTCTGGATAAGACGCAGATCACAGGGGAGCGCGTTCCATAGTCGTATGGCTGAGATGGAGAATGACACGGAGAAAGATTTTGTGTTATGTAAAGGTACAGCCAAGATGATAGACGTATCCGATCTGGTGTTGCGATTGTGGAATGATGATAGGTGTTTAATGTGTGAAGATAAGTATTGGGAGCACCAGTGGCTAAGAAATCGATGAAGTAAGCACATCGTGTGGAGATCGCGTGCCTTATGTGGGCGTATCCAACCTAGCTGGGAGTATGAAGGACTGATATGATCATACAACCGAATATTGCACACGTATCTAACGCAAGCATTCATCACTAGCTCGAGGCATCTAGAATTTTCACTATTTGTGCCGTGTTGAACTACATCGCAGTAGTAAAGATTAGGCAAGACTAGTGTTTGGACTAATTTTTGTTTAACATGGGTTGGAAATATTTTTCTAAATTTTTGAATTGCATGTAAGGAGGAGAGCGATTTCCGACAAGCTGTGACTGTTTGTTCTTCCCAGTTTAGGTGTTCATCCAAGATTATTCCAAGGTCTTTTACTGTTTTTTGGTATGGCAGTTGGGTACCATTGAGGAGTATTTTAGGGACTGTTTCGCGAAAGTACCGGCTGATTAACTTTGGATGAGATATAAGTATGACCTGGGATTTCTTGGGTTATAGTTTGAAACCTAGGTTCTGTGCCCATCGAGAAACAGAGCAAAGATCTGCGTTCATACTCGCTACTGCGCCAGCAATGTTTTTGGGGCTTGCACTTATGTACAGTTGGATGTCGTCGGCATAAAGATGGTAGTTGCAGGAGTGAATCACTGAAGAAATATCATTAATGTAAAGTGAGAAGAGTAGTGGACCAAGGACGGAGCCTTGGGGAACTCCATTACTGATTCCCTGTTCTGCACTTACAGAGTCGAAAAGCTCGGGTCTGTTTGTTATCAGTAGGTCCAAGATCTTATCTCCACGAGTCGGTTCTCTGTTTAATTGCTCGAGGTAATTTTCGGATAGTCTGACACTGCTGCTGACCAGAAAAAGATCCTGCAGAAATGGGACCAGCGACAACTGAGGAGAATGGTTAAGTGTGAAATAATTGCAACTCTTCCCCAAATTGCTGCAGATTTCAATGCTGGGCCATCAACAAATGTCGGTGTGCGAATCATTCATCGAAACATCATCGTGTAACCTTGATAACTGCGAGAAACAAAGCTTTACGCCTCGCCTGGACACGTCAACACCGACATTGGACTGTTGACGACTGGAAACGTGGTGCCTCGTCGGACGAATCTCGTTTCAAGTGCATCGAGTGCATGGATGTGTACGGAACTGGGCCTCGCATGTCATCAGGGGCAGGTTCAAGCCTTTGGAGGCTCTGTAATGGTGTGGGACGTGTGCAGTTGGAGTGATATGGGAGCCCTGATACGTATAGTTACGACTCTGTTAGATGACACGTACGTAAGCATCCAGTCTGATCACCTGCATCAGTTCATGTCCATTGTACATTGCGACGGACTTGGCCAATTCCAGCAGGACAATGCAACACCTGACGTGTCCACACTAGCTTCAGAGTGGATCCAAGAACACTCTTCTGAGTTTAAACACTTCCGCTGGCCACTAAACTCTCGAGACATGAACTTTATTGAGCATATCTGGGACGCCTTGCAGCGTACTGTTCAGAAGAGATCTCCAGCCACTCGCACTCTTACGGATTTATGGACAGCCCTGCTGGATTCATCGTGTCAGTTCCCTCCAGCACTACTTCAGACACTACTCGAGTCCGTGCCACGTTGTGTCGCTGCACTTCTGCGTGTTTGCGGGGCCTGTACATGGTACTACACAGGTGTATCTGATTCTTTGGCTCTCCAGTGTAGATGTTCCTGTCAGGTCACGAAACGAACTGGCACTGGCTCTGAAAGCATTAGCCTCTGTAACTCGGCCGGTTGAGACTGCCTTTTCTGCTGCTATACTGTTGCGTCCAGATTTCTGCTACCTTCCGAGGGTGAAGTCAAATACAACTGCATGGTTGTTAGGCCACTATGTTCATAACATTGGAGATGGAGCGAGCGATACGGACCCAACGGCCTTGCTCCAATATTTGACCACTGCATATTGGAAGTGTTTGCGCCTGCCTCGATATCGGAACTCATTCGTCAATATGTTGAACTTCTACTTCGCCGTCAAGATATCGGTTTGAGTTACCCTGTGCCTATGGTATTCTACTCATGCCCCCTTTTTAGATATATTGTTTCACAACTACTTTCGTTTTTGCGGCCCTGATCGCCTTATTTTCGTAGTTAATAATAAATAAATAAACAAAAAGTGTCACAGGCAAAGAGTGGAAAGGGGATTTTCTTTTGTTAAGTGAAAAATTGGCTGCGGCAAGTAGGATTAGCACCGTTTTTGTATTATTCTATTTTGATTAGCAAATATTATTTGACACTGTAAGAGAATTAGTGGAAAGAAAAAAATGCGGTAAAGCGTTTGGCTAGAAACGCAACGAAAAAATTAGTAAGGGCTGTTGGACAGAGTATCACCTGGGTCACTTTTTTCACTCAGTGTTTTAATACAGCGTTCACCTCTCGACGATGTGGAGATTCACGAGGCACGAAACAGAGCTCGGATTCAACCTTACTCTGTAGCTACACCACTGGCCATTCAAATTGCTACACCAACAAGAAATGCAGGTGATAAACGGGTATTCATTGGACAAATACATTATACCTGAACTGACATGTGATTACATTTTCACGCAATTTGGGTGCATAGGTCCTGAGACATCAGTGCCAGAACAACCACCTCTGGCTGTAATAGCGGCCTTGATACGCTTGGACATTGAGTCAAACAGAGCTTGGATGGCGTGTACAGGTACAATACCTGAACTGACATGTGATTACATTTTCACGCAATTTGGGTGCATAGGTCCTGAGACATCAGTGCCCAGAACAACCACCTCTGGCTGTAATAGCGGCCTTGATACGCTTGGACATTGAGTCAAACAGAGCTTGGATGGCGTGTACAGGTACAGCTGCCCATGCAGCTTCAACACGATACCACAGTTCATCAATACTAGTCACTGGCGTATTGTGACCAGTCAGTTGCTCGGCCACCATTGAGCAGACGTTTCCAGTTAGTGAGAGATCTGGAGAATGTGCTGGCCAGGGCAGCAATCGAACATTTTCTGTGTCCAGAAAGGCCCGTACAAGACCTGCAACATGAGGTCGTGCATTATCCTGCTAAAATGTAGGGTTTCGCAGGGATCGAATGAAGGGTAGAGCCACGGGTCGTAACACATCTGAAATGTAACGTCCACTGTTCAAAGCGCCGCCAATGCGAACAAGAGGTGACTGAGACGTGTAATCAATGGCACCCTATACCATCACTCCGGGTGATACGCCAGTATGGCGATGACGAATACACGCTTCTAATGTGTGTTCACCGCGATGTTGCCAAACACGGATGCGACCGTCATGATGCTGTAAACAAAACCTGGATTCATCCGAAAAAATGAGGTTTTGCCATTCGTGCACCCAGGTTCGTCGTTGAGTACACCATCGCAGGCGCTCCTGTCTGTGATGCAGCGTCAAGGGTAACAGCATCCATGGTCTCCGAGCTGATAGTCCATACTGCTGCAAACGTCGTCGAACTGTTCGTGAAGATGGTTGTTGCCTTGTAAACGTCCCCATCTGTAGACTCAGGGATCGAGACGTGGCTGCTCAATCCGTTAGAGCCATGCGGATAAGATGCCTGTCATCTCGAGTGCTAGTGATACGAGGCCGTTGGGATCCAGCACGGCGTTCCGTATTACCCTCCGGAACCCACCGATCCCATATTCTGTTAACAGTCATTGGATCTCGACCAACGCGAGCAGCAATGTCGCGATACGATAAACCGCAATCGCGATAGGCTACATCCGACCTTTATAAAAGTCGGAAAGCGTCCTTTCACGAGGCATCACAACAACGTTCCACCAGGCAACGCCGGTCAACTGCTGTTTGTGTATGAGAAATCGGTTGGAAACTTTCCTCATGTCAGTAGGTTGTAGGGGTGGCCACCGGCGCCAACCTTGTGTGAATTCTCTGAAAACGTCATCTTCGTGGTGTAGCAACTTTAATGGCCAGTAGTGTATATTACAGGTCACCTATGTGACACTGAAATGATTGCAGTCGTTATGGAACAACTGCATAACAAGAGAAACATGCGAATCTGAAATAAACATAAAGAAAAACGCAGAATGAGATGCAAGTCTGCTTCGTTTACAAACAGTACTTTCTTTCATAAGCATAGGATGTGACTCAACCCTAAAGCCATTTGTTTTCCTTTTAATCAAACTTGAATGTGGCCAAGATTCTTTGCGAGGAAGTGTGTCATAAAGATGATGATGTTTGGTTTGTGGGGAGCTCAAACTGCACGGTCATCAGTGCCCGATCTGCCATAAAGAGACCATAACAAAGGTCTGACGCAATGACTCTCAACAGAGCTTCACAGTGCGTACTAATCATCACATGAAATATGCAGTAACAAGACCAAAAGATGTACGTCATGCTTCTTCTTCCTTATATTTGTTTCATTTGTGTCTAATCCGGCAGCCTTAGATACATATCCAACCGATCTCACTCACATACACCCAAGATTCGCACACAATACTCACATTGGTTGGAAACTTGAGTTATGGTGTGCTCGCGTCATTGCCTTCAGATGTTATTCCGAACGCCAGTTTTGTATGGAACACATAACATTCATGCCTACATACAATCTTTCTACAGCGCTCTGCTAACAGCACGTAAAATATATGAATGTGATGATATTCAGGTAGTTAACGTAGATGGATGAATAATTTTATTCGAGGCTCGGAAACAGAATACATTGCGCCAGTCTAGCCGTCTGAGTGAAGATACTTGATGCTACCAAGGTAAAACTGGGCGAAGTTGCTAGTTGCTTTACAATTCCCAAAATAAAATTTCTTTCTCACTTTAATTCACTTAGCCCTACAATATTAATGTCGTAACTCCCCTTTTCTTTAATCATGTTTTCCAATTTAGTTTCGTCAGTGTAATATTCTACTTTAGAACATTGAATTCAAGTTCTTTTTTGTATCACATTATCGTTTCACACACAGCAGTCTGTCTCGTTGGAATTCGATTACTCGATAAATAGTACAATTCTCAAGGCTGTCAATTCAACTAAGTACCTGGGTGTTAAAATTACGAACAACTTCAGTTGGAAAGACCACATAGATAATATTGTGGGAAGGCGAGCCAAAGGTTGCGTTTCATTGGCAGGACACTTAGAAGGTGCAACAACAGCTTACACTACACTCATTCGTCCTATGTTAGAAATTTCTGGGCGGTGTGGGATCCTTACCAGGTGGGATTGACGGAGGGCATTGAAAGGGTGCAAAAAGGGCAGCTCGTTTTGTATTATTACGTAATAGGGGAGAGAGTGTGGCAGATATGATACGCGAATTGGGATGGAAGTCATTAAAGCAAAGACGTTTTTCTTCGGAGCGAGATCTATTTACGAAATTTCAGTCACCAACTTTCTCTTCCGAATGCGAAAATATTTTGTTGAGCCCAACCTACATAGGTAGGAATGATCATCAAAATAAAATAAGAGAAATCAGAGCTCGAACAGAAAGGTTTAGGTGTTCGTTTTTCCCGCGCGCTGTTCGGGAGTGGCACGGTAGAGAGATAGTTTGATTGTGGTTCGATGAACTCTGTGCCAAGCATTTAAATGTGAATTGCGGAGCAGTCATGTAGATGTAGATGTCTACACATAAATACCAATAAGGGTATGTTGCTCCAGAATTTGTCTCTAGACCTGCTGTTCCTGTGTTATTTTTCCAGTGAGGCGACAGACATTACCATGGTATTTAATGCTCTGGGTTCCCACTGCCTCTCGCATGCTAAGCCACTGACCTCATTATGTTCAACTCTGGCTTTGTACAGTCGTGGACAAAACGAGGGAGACCCTCGCCTTTTCGTCATGCTGATCCGCACAGCTTTAAAGTGTGCTACACAGCATAACAGGCAAGGCGACGAAGTGCTACCAACATACTATGCACAGGCGTGAAACTGGAAAACTACCCGAACTTTGTCAGACTGTTTCAGTCAAGTGTAAGACTATATTAAGCTGATTAGCGTGTTAAACAGAACACGTAAATATAAGATATAAATGAGAGAAGAAACGCTAATTAGTATGACCTGTACTAATAAAAATGAATTTCAGCTTATCAAGATAACGTAACTGTTTTAGCAAGACAAAGTACCCCAGATCGTTACGAATTAGCAAAATATTATGCGCATTCGACCGCGAAACTGTGTCAACGTTCAGAAAGTCGTACTAGATTGCCGTTGCTGACCTACCATGAAAGTGTTCAAATTTAGCAATACGTGAAGATTCATAACGAAATTCATTAAAAAATCATTCAGTGCCACAGTTAAGTCAATTAAATTATTGACAGAAGCGGAAAAAGTAGGCAGTAACAAGTATGAAACTCTACAAGTGTTTCATACTGACATCCACAGGGCCTCAGTACAGAATAAAGGTAGCAATAAAACGTATTGGGGGCTCAAGAATTTCTTGAAATTGCTTTACTGATAGTCTATCCGCCTATAATACAATGTTTCGAATTATTCATTAGACTCGCCAGAGCCAGAAGATGTTCATTAAAACCGAAAACAAAGCTGACCTCCCTTGCAGTAGCAATCACCGTTTACTACACTAGCAGACAACCCAGGCAAACAACCCTCTATTATTACCCCAGACATGAATAAGCCGGCCATTTCGCAATGAAAATGGCAATAACAAAATAGTGTTATTAGCGAGTAAATTTAGTAGGATAATGCTGCACCACCCAAGAAAATAAACGGCAACATAGCTGCAGATATAATACAACGTTTCGAATTCTTCATTAGACTCGCCAGAGCCAGAAAATGTTCTTTAGTCGGAGAGTTTCTAGCTGGCAGTGGGAATGCTCGCACTTCTAAAACATGGTGGCATTAATATTGGGGTTAGAATTACCAAGTGTATAGGCAAATGGATTTTATTTGCATTCCTGTAAACGTGATTTGGATCGAAAGTGTAACTACGAGTAATATGCTGATGTACGCCTGCAACTAGAACATTTAGAATAAAGAGTAGGGGGAATTATTTATGGGGCCCTCATCTTCTCTGACTGTTGTAGCTATTTTCGTTGTTAGGGTTTCGTCACCTAAATCGGTAAAAATGGAACCCTACTAGTCTCACTTTCTTGGCCGTCTGTCTGTCTACGCAACCCTTAAAACCCGTTCACCTCGATTACGGGTAGACATAATAAGCAGAAATGTATCGCATTTCCTGTGGTATAGGGTCCCTTGGTGGTGTAAAAAATAGTGAGCTCCTATGTCAACGCAATCTAAAGATATGGCCGTTTACCGTAAAGAAAATTTACGCGAAATGACAAAAAATGGCTCTAAGAATCATGCGACCAAACTGCTTAGGTCATGAGTCCCCTAGACCTAGAACTACTTAAACCTACCTAACCTAATTCAAATTTTGCTGGAAATCGTCTGCAATATCCACTTATAAACGCCCTGGGAACGTTGTATGCTATATCCACTTCTGAAGACGCTGGCAGATACTGCAGTACCATAACAAGTAGTTAAGACTTTATTGTTATTGGTCCATGCATGACACTTTATTTAAGCATCAATTTAACGCCCCTAGGTGTTTGTCTATGGCTGAAAATAATGAACAACAAATAAATAAACAGCAAACAACTTCGATGTTCAAATCAAATGTAACTCACATGTCGCAATTACGACATAATTTCGTTGTTACATCTAGATGACTACATCTACTGGGATTTCTTTGCAATCCATCCTTACGTGCCTGACAGAGGGTTCATCGAACTACCTTCGGACTATTTCTCTACCGTCTCACTCTTTGACAGCGTGCGGGAAAAAGGACCATTTAAATCTTTACTTACGAGCCCTGAATTACATTATTACTGTGGTTACTTCTTCCTGTTCTAGTTCCCGAGGAAATAATGTTTTGGCATTCAGAACAGACATTTGTGATTGAAATTTCGGAAAAGATCTCGCGGCAACGAAAAAAGGTTCTGTTATTATGGATGTCACCCCAACTTGCTTATTAAATCTGGGACCCTCTCTTCCCTATTTCGTGACATTACAAATCGTGCTACCGTTCCTTGGACGTTTTTGGCGTGCAACGTCAATCACGTCTGTCAAGGATCCCATACCACGCAGGAATACTATAGCAGTGAACGGACAAACGTAGTGTAGGCAGTGTTTCAGTAGACCTGTTGCCTATTTTTAGTGTGCGGTCAATAAAACACAGTCTTTCGTTTGCCTTCCCCACAAAAGTGTGTTTGCTATCGTTCTAGTTTACGTTTTACTGGGTACTGAGATGAACTGACAGTATTTCGACGTGAGGTTTGTCATGTAAACGAAAGTTAATTATTGTTACTGGACGCAGCTTTCGTGTTTAATGTATTCCTCATTCAACAGAGTACACTCCTCGTACACCACACGTAACTGTTTCAAAGTATTAAATTGTTACTGATGTTACCAAGTTGCAGTGGTCATCTAAAGTTGCCGTTTAGAAACAAAGGAAAATATTATAGCGAAATATGGCAACTAAATAGAGGACTATCCAAATAAACAAACATTTCCGGTTCTAGTTGTTGCAGTAGGTCTACTACACAGTAACTTAAATTAGGAGCAAAGTCCATTAGTAGATCGTTATCAGGAAAACCAGCCCTCATAATGCAAACTGTGACTACAAGAACGAAAGTTTCCAAACATGTAAATTGGTAGTCGAGGAAAGTGGACGCATTCTGTCTACTGAATCGCAACGCACGCCACTTACGAGGGGACCCGCCAAGTGTCATACAAATACATCTTGCTGAAACTTCGATCATTGAAAGAGGGGACAAAGTAAGCGAACAAGTGTCTCGGCTTGTCTGCATACACTCAACCGCTTCTGAGAAAATGACGGTCAAAGTTTTCAATGCGCTCTTGCTATAGTGTAGATAAGTTTTAGCATGTAAGGATCCAATTGAAGTGGTGGCTCAGCGGCTACCGTCGCGACTTCAGAACTTTGCGCTGCGAGTTCGAAACCCGGTTGTCCTACCCCACCCCCCCCCCACCCCCCCCCCCACCCCCCCTCACTCTCTGAATTATTCCAATTTATTTTGTTGACACAATGTTGTCGTTATTCGTCAGTTAATTTACTGTCTAATGAAAGAAGTTAAAAAAATACACGAATGATAAAATGATGTGAAATATTTGTAAATGTCCTTACAGGTTGTAAGGAGGTTCAAAAATATTTCACATTATTTTCTCATTCGTTTATTTTTTTTTAATTCATTAATTACACAGAAAGTTAACAGACGAATAACGACAACATTATTTCAACATAAACTGGAAATAACATTCGTAGATAATTCTGATAGAGAGGGAGGAAAAACTAATAATAAAAAACCAATATGGTCTCGAACTCGAGAACCAAAGGTGCGATGGAACGACGGTAGCCACTGAGCCACCGTTTCAATTGCATTCTCGGGCGCCAAAGGTGTCTACACTACAGCAACAGCTTGTTGATAACTGTGACCGTCGTTTTCTCGGAAACGGCCGAGTGTCTGCAGATAAGCCGAAACACATGTTCGCTTATTTTGTCCTCTCCTTCACTGAGCAAAGTTACCGGACATCATCGTATGGCACCTGGCGAGTTCCTCTCGTTAGTCGAGTCGCTTCTTACGCCCGGCGAGAACTATGTACACTCAGTCGCAAAAGTATTCGGACACACGTAACAGCGCATAATTTTGCAGTTTGCCGCATGAACAAATACAGAAATTGCACTTTGTAATGTATTTGGGACTCTGGGTACGATGTCGCAACGTGAAGCACGCGTCAAATACGAAGAACTGTTGTTGGGTCTGTTACGCAATATTTCCTGAGAACGGCATGGGAAGGTGCAACAAAAGTATTCGGACAAAGGCGGACAACGTGAGAGAATAGTTCATTCCGAGACGCACAAAGGGTGAAGCGACTGCAGTGTGTCCGACATTTACACGAGACGATAGCGATGATTAGTAAACACGTATCGCGAGCCTGTGCAGGTAGACGATGGGACGCAAATGGAAGTGTTCTACGTTCTAGCAAAGTCAACTTATCGTTTATCATCACGCTAAGGATAAAACCTGCAGGGAAAGTGCCGCAATAGTGAACATGAAGAAAAGTACAGTTCACGACATTATTAAACGATTCGAGAAAGAAGACCGACTGGAATTCCGTTGCAGTACAGGACGTCCACGGACATTTTCACAGAGAGATGAACGTGTGATTGTGCGAAAGGTACAACAGAATCCGAAAATATCTGCCACACGAATTGCAAGTGAGGTGGAGGGAGACCTTGGCACAAAAGTTCATCCCGAAACCGTGCGGAGAGTACTACGACGATCGCAGTACCATGGTCAAGGGGCACGGCGAAAGTCATTCTTAAATGCAGTGAACCAGAAGAAACGTATGCAGTTTGCAAGGGAATACGCCGAATGCGATCAGGCTTGGTGGAATCGGGTGATATTTTGAGACTAATGTAAATTTACATTATGGCAAAGCGACGGAAAGGCAAACGTGTGGCGAAAGCCCAATGAAGAGCCGAATCCCAGGAACCTCAAACCAACATTAAAGTTTGGAGGTGGGAGCATCATGGTGTGGGGATGCATGTTCGGCAATGGTGTGGGTGATTTAATGTTCATTGATGATACGATAAACAAGGAAGCGTATTTGAATATACTGCGAGGATATTTGAAGCAGAGTGCACGACATCTGGATATTGCGAACTTTGATTTTTATCAGGATAATGATCCCAAGCATACCGATTATTGTAGAATTGTGGTTGCTCTTCAATTGCCCGATAGTATTACACCCTCCTCCCCAATCACCAGACCTTAACCCAATCGAACGTTTGTGGGATAAATTGAAACGGACCCTCCACGCGGACAACATCTATACGAAAGACACCTTGAAAGAGAAACTGCGCCAAGAATGGGCAAATATAGGCCCAGATTTCACGAAAACACTTGTTGAAAGTATGCCTAGTAGATCGGAGGAGGTATTAAAATGATAGGTGGACCCACAAGGTATTGACATTTTCGTCGTACAACTTATGAACATTTATTGGACAGTCTCCAAATACTTTTGTAGCAGCAGGGTGTGCAAGATGTTTCATTTTTGTTGTTAATGTTTCGGTTATTTATGTTTTGGAAACGAAATAATACAATAATTCTTTTGCAATTAATGTTGTTACGCACATATATTTCTAATATATATGTTTGGGTTTCATAGTCAGTGTTTCTCGAGTACTCATTGTGAAACTTCCCACTGTCCGAATACTTTTGCGACTGAGTGTATGCCTCACAGTAAACTGCGCCACTTGGAAACACGGCGAGCGAGGATAAACACGTTTTCCTTATTATAAGACAACCTTCTGCAGCTAAAATTCACGGAGTGTTCTTTAGGTTGCCTCAGATATTTTAGAAATGTCTCTTGCGTTAGGCCTGCCGTATATGCGAAACGTAAACATTTCATTTCATGTAATATTCATCAGCATAAGAGAAGCATGGACCTTGCCGTTCGTGGGGAGGCTTGCGTGTCTCAGCGATAGAGATAGACGTACCGCAGTTGCAACCACAGCGGAGGGGTATCTGTTGAGAGGCCAGACCAATGTATGGTTCCTGAAGAGGGGCAACAGGCTTTTCAGTAGTTGCAGGGGCAACAGTCTGGATGATTGACTGACCTGGCCTTGTAACACTAGCCAAAACGGCCTTGCTGTGCAGGTACTGCGAACGGCTGAAAGCAAGGGAAAACTACAGCCGTAATTTTTCCCGAGGGCATGCAGCTTTACGGTATTGTTAAATGATGATGGCGTCCTCATCGGTTAGATATTCCTGAGGTAAAATAGTCCCCCATTCGTATCTCCGGGCGGAGACTACTCAGGAGGATGTCGTTATCAGGAGAAAGAAAACTGACGTTCTACGGATCGGAGCGTGGAATCTCAGATCCCTTAATCGGGCAGGTAGGTTAGCAAAATTAAAAAGGGAAATGGATAGGTTAAAGTTAGATATAGTAGGAATTAGTGAAGTTCGCTGGCAGGAGGAACAAGACTTTTGGTCAGGCGAATACAGGATTATAAACACAAAATCAAATAGGGGTATTGCAGGAGTCTGTCTAACAATGAATAAAAAAAAATAGGAGTGCGGGTAAGCTACTACAAACAGCATAGTGTACGCATTATTGTGGCCAAAATAGACACTAAGCCCACGCCTACTACAGTAGTACAAGTTTTTATGCCAAACAGCTCTACAGATGACGAAGAAATTGAAGAAATGTATGATGAAATTAAAGAAATTGTTCAGATAGTGAAGGGAGACGAGAATTTAGTAGTCATGGGTGACTGGAATTCGGTAGTAGGAAAAGGGAGAGACGGAAACGTATTAGGTGAATATGGATTGGGGCTAAGAAATGAAAGAGGAAGCTGCCTGGTCAAATTTTGCACAGAGCATAACTTAATCAGAGCTGACACTTGGTTCACGAATCATAAAAGAAGGTTGTATACATGGAAGAAGCCAGGAGATACTGACAGGTTTCAGATAGATTATATAATGGTAAGACAGAGATTTAGAAATTAGGTTTTAAATTGTAAGACATTTCCAGGTGCAGATGTGGACTCTGACCAAAATCTATTGGTTATGAACTGTAGATTAAAACTGAAGAAACTGCAAAAAGGTGGGAATTTAAGGAGATGGGATCTGGATAAACTGACTAAACCAGAGGTTGTACAGAGTTCCAGGGAGAGCATAAGGGAACAATTGTCAGAAATGGGTGAAAGAAATGCAGTAGAAGAAGAATGGGTAGCTCTGAGGGATGAAGTAGTGAAGGCAGCAAAGGATCAGGTAGGTAAAAAGACGGTGGCTAGTAGAAATCCTGGGGTAACAGAAGAAATATTGAATTTAATTGATGAAATGAGAAAATATAAAAATGCAGTAAATGAAGCAGGCAAAAAGGAATACAAACGTCTCAAAAATGAGATCGACTGGAAGCACAAAATGGCTAAGCAGGGATGGCTAAAGGACAAATGTAAGGGTGTTCACGCTTATGTCACTAGTGGTAAGATAGATACTGGCTACAGGAAAATTAAAGAGACCTTTGGAGAAAAGAGAACCACTTGTATGAATATCAAGAGCTGAGATGGAAACCCAGTTCTAAGCAAAGATGGGAAAGCAGAAAGGTAGAAGGAGTAAATACAGAGTCTATACAAGGGTGATGTACTTGAGGACAATATTATGGAAATGGAAGAGGATGTAGATGAAGATGAAATGGGAGATACGATACTGCGTGAAGAGTTTGACAGAGCACTGAAAGACCTGAGTCGAAACAAGGCCCCAGGAGTAGACAACATTCCATTAGAACTACTACTGACAGCCTTGGGAGAGCCAGTCCTGACAAAACTCTATCATCTGGTGAGCAAGATGTATGAAACAGGCGAAATACCCTCAGACTTCAAGAAGAATATAATAATTCCAATCCCAAAGAAAGCAGGTGCTGACAGACGTGAAAATTACCGGACAATCAGTTTAATAAGTCACGAATGCAAAATACTAACGCGAATTCTTTACAGACGAATGGAGAAACTGATAGAGGCCGACCCTGGGGAAGATCAGTTTGGTTTCCGTAGAAATACTGGAACACGCGAGGCAATAGTGACCCTAGGACTTATCTTAGAAGCTAGATTAAGCAAAGGCAAACCCACGTTTCTAGCATTTGTAGACTTAGAGGAAGCTTTTTACAATGTTGACTAGACTATTCTCTTTCAAATTCTGAAGGTGGCAGGGGTAAAATACAGGGAGCGAAAGGCTATTTACAATTTGAACAGGAACCAGTTGGAAGTTATCAGAGTCGAGGGACATGAAAGGGAAGCAGTGGTTGGGAGTGGAGTGATACAGGGTTGTAACCTCTCCCCAATGTGGTTCAATCTGTGTATTGAGCAACCAGTGAAGGAAACGAAATAAAAATTCGGAGTATGTATTAAAATCTATGGAGAAGAAATAAAAACTTTGACGTTCGACGATGACATTGTCATTCTGTCAGAGACAGCAAGGGACTTGGATGAGCAGTTGAATGGAATGAACAGTGTCTTGAAAGGAGGATATAAGATGAACATCAACAAAAGCAAAACGAGGGTAATGGAATGTAGACGAATTAAGTCGGGTTATTCTGGGGGAATCAGATTAGGAAATGAGACACTTAAAGTAGTAAGCGAGTTTTGCTATTTGGGGAGAAAAATAGCTGATGATGGTAGAAGTAGAGAGGATATACAATGTAGAATGGCAATGGCAAGGAAAGCGTTTCTGAAGAAGAAAAATTTGTTAACATCGAGTATAGATTTAAGTGTCATTAAGTCGTTTCTGAAAGTATTTTTATGGAGTGTAGCTATGTACGGAAGTGAAACATGGAGGATAACTAGTTTGGACAAGAAGAGAATAGAAGATTTTGAAACGTGGTCCTACAGAAGAATGCTGAAGATTAAATGGGTAGATCATATTACTAATGAGGAGGTATTGAATTGGATTGGGGAGAAGAAACGTTTGTGGCACAAGTTGACTCGAAGAAGGGATCGGTTGGTAGGACATGTTCTGAGGCATAAAGGGATCACCAATTTAGTATTGGAGGGCGGCGTGGAGGGTAAAAATTGTGGAGGGAGACCAAGAGATGAATACACTAAGCAGATTCAGAAGGATGTAGGTTGCAGTAGGTACTGGGAGATGAAGAAGCTTGCACAGGATAGAGTAGCATGGAGAGCTGCATGAAACCAGTCTCAGGACTGAAGATCACAACAACAAGACATGACAAGAGCGGACCATTCCCTTCTGATAAAAATTAAAGATTCTAAGTTGTTCCACTATGTAACGACATGGGTTCGGGCTTGCGATCTCTCGTTTATGCTATCGACGTCAGTGTTACATATACTTGGCCATTGCGTTGTTGCTGCAGTCGTGGACGATGTAGTCTGTTTCCTACTAGCGCTGTTTTCGCAGCAGATATTAACCCGACGAATCATTCAGTCAACGCTAAATGGCCCATCTGGCTGAGGCAGACAAGGACACTATAATAGCACTCCTTGCAGAGGGATTTTCAAATGGCTATATAGCAAGAAAGAGAAGAAGAGAAGGAAAAGAAATTGGATTGGGCATATATTAAGAAAGAATGACGGACTGATAAAAACAGTTTTAGTAGGTTATGATTGCCAAAGTATTTCCAAAAGGCGCCAGTCCCTTGGTAGAATCCTCATTGAAATACTGATCTTAGTTTTGACGCAACCATCAGTTAAGAAGTGTTTATGAGTTGTAGTACTCATTCCGGTGCATCGTCGGCTCATTGATACACAAACCCGCTTTCATAGTTATATCAAAAATTAAACAGTCACGGTTGCAAGAGTTTATTTTCATTTAAAAATAACGCATTTCGCCACGTTAGGCGTCATCAGATTATCTAAAAGGAGAAAGGAAAGTAACTAAATAACTATTCTATAAACATTATAAGGCATGGTTGTAAGCAGCGCCTAAGATTTAATTAAAATCGGAAAAAATACAGTCGTAAAACTGTCAAATGAAGTTCATTGTTCCGACTAACAGAACTCTGCGGCAGTCACACACACATAAAACCGTCTAGATGAGAATCCGGTCGTCACTAGAGGGAACAGTGGGTATCCAAAATGAAAATTTCAGTAATCGACCCACAGCCACAACGGAAGAAAGGGCTACTAAAAAAGGAAACCAACGAAGAATTACAAATTCTGTTAACTGTTATACCAATAAGATGAGCACAACTTAGAGCCATACGTTTCGTACATCATATTGGCCTGGATGCCAAACACCAGAGCGGTCTAACCGTCAACTGCACTACAATTACTAAAAGGTGGAAGGCTGCATATAGCCGTGCTAATACAACGAAGGTACAACGGATTGCGCTAATATCTTAAGTTACGAACAAGTCAAATATGGAACTGATTAACCTATACATAATAAGAAGGAATAAATTAGATTAAAATTAAAGTTAAAATGTGATGAATATTAAAATTATTGAACTGGTAACATGGGTCATTCAAATCACTTTCAATACTCCGACAATTGCTGTACATACTACGCAAGCAGAATTGTGGTAAATGAAAGTGGTATTAAAAGTTAGCCAGCAAGTTCGGTATGAGTAAAGCATATGCATTTAAGATGTGTAGAAGTTTTATTCTAATTTTACAGTTGGTTTACCTATGAAATTGTTCGTGAAGCTGCTTCTGTATGCGTAACTCATATCCTACTTACTGGCTAACTTTTAATATTAGTTTCATTCATTGGTTTTATTTGCTGTTCTACACTGTGCTGTAGTTTTCTATAACAGTTCAAAGGTATTTGTAAATCTTTTGCTGGTTTCCCTTATTAGCTCGTTAGATCTCGCTGTCGTTGTGGGTGTGCAATGATTCCTGAAACTTTCGGTCTAAGTTCCCACAGTTCCTTTTAGTTATTCTGACAGCTGAATTTCCATCCAAACGATTTTATGTGTATGTAGCTGCTGTAGAACTTCGGCAGACGGCATATCTGACTGTTTTACGTGAGTGTTGTTTGCGGTTTTAATCAAATTTGTGGTGCAGATTCGAACTATGCCTTATAGCGTTTACAGGAGAGTTATTTAATTAGCCTCCACTTTTCATTTTAGATAACCTGATTATGTATAACCATGGCGAAACGCTTTACTTTTAAAAAGCAATTACTTTGTAACGATGACTGTTTTCTTTTTAATATAAGTGCTTAAGGGCTGTTAACAATAACTAATCAATTGAAACAGCTATAGTCATTAAGTAATTCATGTGAGTTCGATTGAAAGAAATTTCATAGACCAAAATAATGTGCTGAGTAATGCTCTTTTCCGCCCAGAGGGAGAACAAATAAAACTAGACATATCGCTAAGTAGCTCACGATTAACAATATATAGTTATCGCGTTAAAACCCTCAATGTTCTAACTTGAGTATTAAGGAATTTCCTGTAGCGTCCATTGCAAATCCCTTCCCGTAATATCAACGCTTTTTGTTAGGTACGCAAATGAGAACAGAAGGAAATTATTGCTTATACTCCCACGATGAATTACTGAGAAAAATAGAAAAATCAGTTCACATGAACAGTTACCTGACGACTTCTTCTGGAGTTGCTGCTGGTTAGCATTGTGTTTCAGACCTGCGCAAAAATATGGAGTTGTGATTTCAGATATACTGGTTTGATGCAGTAGCTGTCTTGCAATAAAACTGCAAATGGAGACCAAACAACTGCGATCTTAACTTTTCACTGTTTTTATTTGAAATGCAAAACTGCTTAGCCCACCAATTTATTAGTTTATTTGTCTGTCGGGTTCCAGGAAATAATTCCCATTTTTACCGTAAATTTTGCTGCCTTTGACAGAGATGGAAATAAACGAAAGGGGGGATGAGCGAGTGAGCGAACAATCGTGTGGGACAGAAGAGAAAGAGTGTGAGGGATGGGGGTGGGCAGTAAAGTTAAATCCTCCGTCATATTTCATTTTCGCTTTTTCATTGTAACATGCAGCTGATAGCGACAACATTAAAACGTAACATGAACACGGAGAATATAGCACTTCACACAAACACACACACACACACACACACACACACACACACACACACACACTCGCGTGCACTCGCACACAGAGACATTTTCGTCTGCACTAAATGTATGATACTTGAGCAAAAACGTAGTTTCGTGGAATTATCGGAATATATCCTACACTTTATTAGAACACACCCATCTATTTAAGCTATCAGAAATCATTGTGGAGTTTCAAAAATAAACTAGGTAATTCAATATCATTTACCTGAAAAGATTTTTAGATTTCACGATTGAAAAAAAAGAAATGTGTTTGTGAGAAACAAAAAAAAAAACTGCCAAATGATTTCGTTTGTAAATGTTTTGAACTGAAGAGTGTGTGAACAATAACTCTGAGAAGAAGCGATTAGTAAGTAATTCCTGAACTAGAGTAAAGAAAGAATATTTTCTTTATGATGTCTGTAATGTTAATTACATTTCTCTGTTCTTATCATAAATCTTATCATTATACCGCCAATCGTTTAAATCCGTTGTTTACAGGGAGGTTAGCATTTATATCTGGTAAGTAATATTTGAAGAGTCACGGTCTTATAAGACGTATGATGCACCGACACTATTACTTCTGCAGTCTTGTACCAATCACGTTTCTCTTGTTGATCAGAATAAGTAAAATCCGTCTTTTGCGGATGCTACTTGTCTTCGATTTAAAGTATTTCGGCATCCTACAGTTTTTGTTCATCTCTCTTCTTCATCCGTACGTTGTCTTCTGTAATTGCAATTGAGGGTGGGTAACTAAATCATTTTCCTTCACAAAATTTAATATTCCCTTTTGTCAAAGTCTACTCTCAATGTATAATAACAGATTTACACAAATATTGTGATTGTTTGTTGTAGAACACGACTGATCTTGCGGCATATTAACGGATCTCATTATAGGCTTTTTTCAACATATATAGATCTTAATTATAGACTCATTTCTATTGTAACTCACATAAATATTTAAATTTTGACGCTGCGGAACTTTAAAATAATGACTGAAGATATACTGGTATATCCGTTTTATTGTTAGGTCTGCTTTTGCTTCCTACGTATAATTTTAGGCTTGCAATTGACTCAATTACTTGAAGAGACTTTGTTTTATATGGAAATAATTTTGCGCCTTCCCACGTGATTTGTAATAATATGACCCTGGTAGTTTCTGGAACAAATCTTAAAAGAATAGTCTCTTTTGTGTGACTTTCCAGTAGATATGGGGCTTTCTGTCGTAGAATCTGCTGTCGAAAATATGTTTCATAAGTGGAACCACAGATATGTTTAGGAATTTTTTGTTATAGAAAGAATATTAAAAATCGCAACAGAATTACAAGGAGAGCCACTTTTGCTAATGTATGGTGGCGCATCATACGTCTCCTGTTCGATTCGAAAATAACTAAGCATTATTTGGACAAAAAATTAACGAAAATTTTTTCGCCAGGTAACTTTGTAAGCGTCATAACGTGAATGTGTTCGGCAACAAGTGAGAGATGAATCGCAATGCTGAGACTGTGGCGTCGGTTGACACTACACCGACTATACTGCGCTGTTTGCATGACCGTACAAGTTTGGATTTCAACAGCTGGTGCACTGTTTTGTGGGTACGCCGATCCACCATGACAAGGTCTACAACTTCAGATAGAAAAAAAAATCGGTTTTAGTTGTCCTTGCGCCAAAAACCGCATCAAGAATGATATTTGTTTTTAATTGTCCTGAGGCCGGTAACTGCACAAGAATAAATAATGAGATCGGTTTTTAACTATCGTGATACACACAAGGCATTCAGTACAGTGTTCATCATTTTGTGCCACAAGTGAAAATCGAGATATAGCATGATCCACAACACATTGAAGTGTCCAGGAGTCACCATCAAAAGCGCTGCATATTGCATGCCTTCAATTCAGCTACGTTTGTAATCTGAGTACTAAACACAGCATCTTTCAGATAACCTCACAGCCAGAGGACATACGAATTAAGATCTGGTGACCTGTATGGCTGCGTTGTATGGAAATACAGGCTGATCTCGACTTTCCTAAATGCCTCTGCAGCAACTGCTTTGCTGGCTGGGCAATGTACGAAGGAGCGCCAGCTTACTTAAAAATGCTGCTGCCCACACATCCACGCTGTTGAAGGACTGGAATGACTTTGGCGAATCTCATAGAGTTCACCAGGGACAGTACAGGTAGCAGGACGCGTAAGACCAATCTCCTCGAAAAAAATATGGCGCTATGATAAACGGTACCGTCACGCACGTCCTTGGGGAATGAAGCAATGCTGGTGTGCGAGCAGATTTTTCGACGTACATACTCTGCAGTTCAGTGTATAGACATATCGTTGGGGATGGAAATGGTGTTTGTCTGCCACAGAATGTTCCACAACTTTTCATTAAACTAAGAAGACTTCCATGCAAGCAGAAAATATTAGACCAAACATTTGGCTTAATGGCAGATCAGCATGAGGCAACTCCTGAACATTGGTAATTTTATATGGATTAAAATGCAAGATGTTTCTTAGAATGTTATGTACCGTGCTGACAGGTATGTACAAAATTCGGACAATTCCCCAAGCACTGGAGGTTTGCACATCACCGCTCGACTCCTCCAGCAATATAGTGGCCAATCTTCGAAAATAGTTTTTAAGGGCAGCGCATGATCCTGCATTGAGAAAGTCATATCGAGCATTTCAGACACAAACTGAGGAACAGCCGTGAGTCTCGTGTCTTTTAATTTGCATATTTTGCCATATACAGCGCCATCAAGTGGTAAGAATTTCATTTTTGTTTCCATAATGTTTCCCCCTTCTTCGACTGTATTCTGCTTAAATTTGACGTCATTCTGAGCAGTGGTTCCTTTTTAACATCGTTTAAAAAGTTGAACTTTAATTATAATCCCCATGTACGTTATGTTTTCCTGGTACATTGTTAGGTTGAGCTCTCTCCCATAAGCTTTTTATGGCACAAAACCATTTGTCATCAGGTTCCGTGGGAAAAAAAGAAAACGTTTGGCGAGACTCAGATAGTTTGCTAGTGTGGCCACACTACACTGATCGCCCTTTTGCGTCCATGTTAACGTATACAATCCATATGTTATCCCAGTGTGAGAATAGTACTGACTAGTAATTGTTCTCCTCATCAGAAATGTTTCGACGGCTCCATCCACGTCATTTTGCTGACGCCCCTAAGAAGCTTCAACACCCTTACTGCCCTACATTTATGATAACAAACGTTATCAGTCACACGTTAGTGTGACACTGTCCGTGGTATCTAAGGGAAACTCATTGCAAATTCTATAATCCCGAACCGAAGATATCTACTGGTTCGCTTATTAACAAGTAGATTTGTTACAACCGATGGTCATCCTTTTCTTTCTTTATAAGGGGATTTTATCTAATGATCCAGAAAAAATTGACACTTTAGTACCATCACCAGCTGATATTGAGGAGGATGCAGAGGAGCTGGGGTGGGTACTGCTGCAGGATTGTACACAACGCTCCCATGGAGGACATGTGTGAAACATTATGTAGGCAGAAACAGACCAGATGTTTACATACCGACAACAACTGGCCTGCTTGGGCAGATCTGAGTTCAACTACCGTGGTCCTAGCTTTTGCCCTGCATCACGCTGTACCACGTTCTCAGTACTCAGTTGCTAGTGCCTGTGGCGTTTGTTGTGTTTCTGCTCTGTGCTGGACTCAGTAACACGGTCGGGCACTCTGCTCCCTCGTAGATCTGCGCGCACGTCGATAACATTTCCTATTTAGGGGCTTAGCTCTCCGGCTGGTGGACAAAACACCGTATGAGTAGTTGCATTTGTACTGTTGAAAGTCCCTTTTGATTGTCACGTGTCGAGAGTGAAATGAGACGATAGAATAATAGTAGATTTGTTCAATTAACTTCTCTATTCTGGCCCTCGGCCATAGTACATCACGAACAGCTTTGAAGAGGCATCGAGTTGCCTCTCATGTGAAACAAGAGACATCCAGCACTGTTGACAGCACGAAGAGTTGGGCTGGGTGTGCCATCAGACAAATGCTGCTGTCCGTGACATCTCTGGCTACGACGCAGCTGACCGTGGCCGTGACCTCCATGTTCTAGCGGCGGTTCTCTCGTGACTCACGACGGGGCGACGTGTCGGTATGTCGAACCGCAGACCCCATACTGCATTCTGGGAAGTAGCTCCAAGTGTCACAGGCTCGTGGTGTTGACTACATGCTAAGATGAGAATAATTTAGTTCACGGGTGGCTGAGAACTTATACTCTACGGGCTATTTTCGTTTGGGTCTTAAGGCTTGTACTCTAAGACAAGTGAGGAAAGGTTCCGCCTTCTGCTAGCGTATTTCACCGTCAGCTGTTGCTTTACCATAACCGGCTGCCTCTGCTGCGCAATGTCTGTTAGCTGTGTCTTAGTTTGCAGTGCATAACACTCTGGCCTGCCTGTAGCTGCCTCTGTTGTAGTTCACTCCTGCTCTGGTGTATTTTTTGTAAGAATACAATTGGTACACTGCAGTACGACAATGGCAGCTTGTGGCGTTGTCACTTAATTGTAAACAATAAAGACACAGTTTTCTTACAGCATTATCTCTCACAGTGTTCTCTCCTGTCGGCAGAAAATTCATTGTGCAACTCTACAGTGCTCACGATTCTCGCACACAGAAAACTGAGGTCTGCGACATAAAAATTATTTCAGATTAATTAAGTGATTTTTATAGTGTTTTCAACGCTGATTTCGGGAAAAATAGTGGAAAAATTCAATCACATACAGTTATTTCATAAACTGCTTGTTTAGTTTTAGCTTTTTTCGATATTTAAGCACTCTAGTGAGTTTGAATTTTGGGGCCTTGGGCCCCACAAAATGTTTGTTCACTGCGTGTTGAAGAACTGAGCTACAATGTAAAAAGCAATCTTTACTTTTTGGAATACCAATGGTTTGGAGGGAGCCCAAAGAAATATTAGTGGTGACTGCTATTTTTGTTCTTGCAACGTATGAACCTTCAATTTGAAAAACAAAAAGGATATTTCTTACCCTAACTTTCAATCAGCCATTCGCCCTGTTCCTCATGGACCTGAAGTACCAATACCCTCTCCTCCAGATTCTTTGGATGATACAGATGATGACGAGCCATTGGCTCAGCAAGGTGATAGTGAAGAAGAGAGATTGCTACGATCCTGGCACAACCGATCCCATTCCATTCTCATAATCTGAACTGAACGGTTTAGTTAAAGACCTAAGCCTTTCTAAAGAATCAGCATAGATTTTAGGATCTACATTGAAAGATGTATGTTGGCTCGTGGTACATCCTTTTCTTGGTATGGATCGAGGGAAAAGGAGTTTGTACCGTTCTTCTCTCTTTTTTCCTAGGAAACTAAAGAGATCCAAAGTACAAGGCAATCGTCGCAGACATGCTCGACAACTTCGAGAACCTGGACTGTAACATGAGCATTAAAGCTCATTTTCTCCACTCACATCTTGACTACTTCCCTGCTAACCTTGATGATGAAGTGAAGAGCAGGGCGAAAGATTCCACCATGACATCAAAGATATGGGAAGAAGAAATCAAGGAAGATGGAACGTCAACATGGTAACCGACTACTGCTGGAAGATAAAAACAGATGATTCTCACCGAGTCCACAGTCGGAAAAGCAATAAAAGAAGCTTCGACAGAAAGCGAAAGCTTTATTATAAGGACGAGCCTAAAGAGAAATGGAAGGGTATTGGAAATGTAGTTTAGAACATGATTTATAAATAAAATAAAATTTTATAACGTTGAAAATAATCTGATAAATTGCTTAAATTTTCTTATTATACCCAGAAATACTCCTGACGTGATATAAAATAATGGATTGTATTTTTGAAGTCAGCGCAGAAAACTACATAAAAGTCAGTTATTAAATTTCAAAGAAATTTCAAAAAATATTCTTTTCTTTCTTGTAGTCCTGTGAAATTGAGTACAGCACATAATTCACAGGCAGTGGTAGTCTCGGTGGTAACCATTCCACAGCACTATCTGTCTCTTACTATATATACATCTGCATACATAAACTGGAAGCGACAGCATCGTGTGTGGTGGAGGGTACCCTCTACCAGTACTAGTTATTTTATTCCTGTTTCACTCGCACGTAGAGCGGGGGAAAAACGACTGTCTGCATGTCTTCATATGAACCCTAATTTCTTGATTCTTCGTCGTCCTTAGGCGAAATGCATGTTGGTTGCAGTAGAATCGCTCTGCTGTCAGTTTCAAATGTCAGTTGTCTAAATTTTCTCAATAGCATTCCTCGAAAAGAACCTCGCCTTCTCTCCAGAGAAGCATGTCTGTAATACTTGAACTATTGGTAACAAATCCACTATCCCGTCTCTGATTTGCTTAGATGTGTTCCTTTAATATGACCTGGTGCAGATCTCAAACAATCCAACAACACTCAAGAATAGGTTCTGTATACGGTCTCGAGTACAGATGAACTACTCTTCCCAAAATTCTCCCAATACACCGAAGTCGACCATTTACAGTCCTTACCACAATTCTCACATGCTGATTCCATTTATAACGTGACGCCCAGACATTTAAACACGTCCATGTCAAACTGGACACTACAATTGCTATATCTGAACATTTGTTTTTACTACTCATTCTCATTATTGAAATAAATGGTAGTAGCTCCGTCATCTTCATTAACGTATACATTTAGAACTAGCTGCCATACATTACTCGTAATAGAAATTTTGTCTAAGTCGTCTTTTATCCTCCTAAAGTCACTCAACTTCAACAGCTTTCTGTGAGCCACAGCATCAACAGCACACAACAGCAGTTTGCTGCCGACGCTGTCAGTCACATCATTTACGTATATATAAAATAATAGCGGTCCTGTCATGCTTCCCTCCGACGCCACTCACTATATTCTTGTCTCTGATGAATTCTCGCCATCGACGACAACATACTGGGATGTCTTCGAGCCATTCACATATCGGGGAACATTCGCTGTACCGGCCGCTGTGGCCGAGCGCTTCTAGGCGCTTTAGTCCGGAACCGCGCTGCTGCTACGGCCGCAGGTTCGAATCCTGCCTCGGGCATGGATGTGTGGAATGTCCTTAGGTTAGTTAGGTTTAAGTAGTTCTAAGTCTATGGGACTGATGACCTCAGATGTTAAGTCCCATAGTTCTTAGAGCCATTTGAACCATGCTGAAAGTTCGCTGTATGCTCGTACCTTTGTTAACAGTCTGCAGTGGGGCACAGCGTCAAATGCCTTTCGGAAATCTAGAAACATGCAATATGCCTGTTGCTCCTATCCATAGTTCACAGTATATCATGTGAGGAAAGGGCAGGTTCCATTTCGTATGTCCGATGCTCTTTAAAACCGCGCTGATTCGTGGACATAAGCTTCTCGGTTTTACTGGGTAGAGTGAGACAGCTTTGCTGAAATTACTTCGCTACCCGCACACATTCTTCCACACATGAGTCCGTATCGGAACGTACTTTCCAAACAAAACATGTTCTCTCCAAGTGGGAGTGGTGCTACAATGATTAGCACACTGGATTCGCATTCGTGAGAGTGAGAGGTGACATTCCTGTTAGGCCATCCTGGTAGGAGTTTTGTGATTCCCCTTAATAACTTAAGGAAAATGTCGCCGTAGTTCCTCTGAAAGAGCACGGCGAACTTTCTTCTCAATTCTCTCTGTACACAGCTTTTGTTCTGTTTCTAAGGACCCCTTTCTCGGCCAGACTTGAAACTCTAATCTTCCTCCCTTCGGTTCGTACTTTTGAAATATGGGTATTTTTCATTCATTAACTATATCCTTCAAGATAACAGGCAGTGAAGGCAGGAAATTTGTTCTGAGAAAGTTCTCTTTGTTCTGTTTCCTAGTTATTTACTTGTGTTGCACATCTTCTTCGCTACTCCAAATGTTGGACTGATTGAGATCCGGATAATTATCAGGGCAACTTTTGGAGGGGCAGAGGGGTTCCTAAAATGCTCTATCAGGTCATGTGATGTGTATAAAAAAAACAGACAAAGAGAGCGAGAGACAGACAGAGATGACTTATAAGTAAGGCAACAAATTGTTAAGTTTTGTACGATACATGACGTATTTACACTTTCAATTTAAGTGTCCAATAAAACACTATTTTCAAATCTATGAGATATTCTCCTTTTCCTTAGATCCTCTTTATCAAACTATTTTTAGATCAGTTTGTTCGTATATAACTGTTATAATTCGTATGCACAGGGAGAAAGATTTTCCAATTGATTTAAACCTACTTTCCTTTGAGCTGGAGACTTGAAGTTTCATAAGTGCCTCAGAATTGGCTGATAATGCAATATTAACTCTTATACTCCTGGAAATTGAAATAAGAACACCGTGAATTCATTGTCCCAGGAAGGGGAAACTTTATTGACACATTCCTGGGGTCAGATACATCACATGATCACACTGACAGAACCACAGGCACATAGACACAGGCAACAGAGCATGCACAATGTCGGCACTAGTACAGTGTATATCCACCTTTCGCAGCAATGCAGGCTGCTATTCTCCTATGGAGACGATCGTAGAGATGCTGGATGTAGTCCTGTGGAACGGCTTGCCATGCCATTTCCACCTGGCGCCTCAGTTGGACCAGCGTTCGTGCTGGACGTGCAGACCGCGTGAGACGACGCTTCATCCAGTCCCAAACATGCTCAATGGGCGACAGATCCGGAGATCTTGCTGGCCAGGGTAGTTGACTTACACCTTCTAGAGCACGTTGGGTGGCACGGAATACATGCGGACGTGCATTGTCCTGTTGGAATAGCAAGTTCCCTTGTCGGTCTAGGAATGGTAGAACGATGGGTTCGATGACGGTTTGGATGTACCGTGCACTATTCAGTGTCCCCTCGACGATCACCAGAGGTGTACGGCCACTGTAGGAGATCGCTCCCCACACCATGCTGCCGGGTGTTGGCCCTGTGTGCCTCGGTCGTATGCAGTCCTGATTGTGGCGCTCACCTGCACGGCGCCAGACACACATACGACCATCATTGGCACCAAGGCAGAAGCGACTCTCATCGCTGAAGACGACACGTCTCCATTCGTCCCTCCATTCACGCCTGTCGCGACACCACTGGAGGCGGGCTGCACGATGTTGGGGCGTGAGCGGAAGACGGCCTAACGGTGTGCGGGTCCGTAGCCCAGCTTCATGGAGACGGTTGCGAATGGTCCTCGCCGATACCCCAAGAGCAACAGTGTCCCTAATTTGCTGGGAAGTGGCGGTGCGGTCCCCTACGGCACTACGTAGGATCCTACGGTCTTGGCGTGCATCCGTGCGTCGCTGCGGTCCGGTGCCAGGTCGACGGGCACGTGCACCTTCCGCCGACCACTGGCGACAACATCGATGTTCTGTGGAGATCTCACGCCCCACGTGTTGAGCAATTCGGCGGTACGTCCACCCGGCCTCCCGCATGCCCACTATACGCCCTCGCTCAAAGTCCGTCAGCTGCACATACGGTTCACGTCCACGCTGTCGCGGCATGCTACCAGTGTTAAAGACTGCGATGGAGCTCCGTATGCCACGACAAACTGGCTGACACTGACGGCGGCGGTGCACAAATGCTGCGCAGCTAGCGCCATTCGACGGCCAACACCGCGGTTCCTGGTGTGTCCGCTGTGCCGTGCGTGTGATCATTGCTTGTACAGCCCTCTCGCAGTGTCCGGAGCAAATATGGTGGGTCTGACACACCGATGACAATGTGTTCTTTTTTCCATTTCCAGGAGTGTATATATATATTATGTGTGTGTGTGTGTGTTGTATGTATTGAACCAGGGACCTAGAAAGAACGGAGAGGATTTGTCCCTGCGTAGCCCTCAGTGGTTCACAACCCCACAACAAGCCACAGCAGTCCTCCGACCCCACTGCCACCCCACATCGAACCCAGGGTTATTCTGCTGTTCGGCCTGCAGTTGACAACGCCCCCCCCCCCCTCCTCTCCCCCCTTATGAACGTCTCCTACCAGATGAGTGAAACCAAAATATTTGCATGGTAATTATGGTATATACAAGTAGAGTGTTGAGACGGTTTGTGGGCCATTTTGGTAGTGTGAGTTGCTCCAATTGGGGCAGGTATGCACCCAGGGGCTAACCTATTGTTCTCCTTTGATTGACAGATACTTGACCTTTTGTTCTCCTTTGATTGGCAGGTACTTATCCTGTTGTTCTATTAAGTGGTTTTCCATGTCACCTCCATTTCCTTTTGACTGACAGGCACTTATCCTATTGTCCCTCCGCCTGATCCGCCTCCCCAATCCCAAACACCCAACCCCCCATGCTGCTACAGGTACACTTTCAGGTCTGGGTTATTGGAATAGCTCCTGTCCCTCATATCCATTTGATTGACTACTTAATTAAATTGATGAATTAATTCTCTCGCCCCCTGGTTAACCCCACCCCCAAGAAAATTGTCGTAAGTTCAAATTCCATCAGGACTATGCCATCGTGTGTTGGCACTGCAATCGCCGACAAGGTGTAAATGAGTCGGAATAAGGGGAATCAGTGTGCTTTTGCTGAGGCAAACCATCCACAGGCTGGGAAACCATCCACAGGCTGGCAGGCACACCGGAAGTCGACACTAATTCGCTGGGCGGATTTGTGCCAGGGACCAGCATGACTTCCCTCTCGGCGTCCTTTAGACCGTGCGGCTAGCTGGGCAGGTGTCTGATGCATAGTGAAAGGTACTTTTCCTACCATTGACAATACCCAATTTTCCTGTTCCTGTTGTGAGTGTTTTTCAGGAACAGTGACTGATGGTAAGCCTCCATGTGAGCTCTAATCTCTCTAATTTTTATTTGTACGGTCCTTCCGTGAGATGCACCTAGGAGGAAACAATATATTGGTTTTGCCAGGTGAAGAGAAACTTACCACAAATGAGATGAAACCACCATATGCATTTCTAAACACATACAGATGGCCCTGAAAACCTGCGATTGCTAATTTTGAATAGCTATGAAAGTACTTTTAAGATTTAAAACGAAAAACGTGGAATGCATGCAAAAAATAATTGATGCATGAATATTTCGTTTCCTTACAGTTATATATCGTAGGTACCCAAGTTTTTCATTTTAAATCTTACGAGTGTTCTCATAGCTATTAAAAATTCATAATCATACATTTTCATGATTATGTGTGAGGGGTTAGTAACCTGTATTGGGCTATGAGGCATTACTTTATATTTTTCGTTCGATTTAGATACATGGTATATTAATAAGAACGCCTTCAAAGTCTTTACGTTGATAACATTGAAGTGGTGCAAGCAGAGGTGAGGTTGTGGCTCCATCAACAAGGACAAACATTTTGTAGTGGTTGTATCAACAAAATGTGTTCTTGTTGGGTGAAAGGTGTTCGTCTCCAGCGAAATAAACATGCAGACATGAAAAATAAAGATGTAGAATATTGACAAAATTTGTTTTATTTAAAAAGGTTTCAGAGCTTTCACATAAAAAATTCGTAGGCTTCCCTTTTCAGCTTGCCCTCGTATATACAGTATATCGCGATGTCAACAAACAAGTCAACCAAGTTGTGTAAATATTAAGAAATGCACGCAGTTATTTGATAATGGACATTTTCTAATATCAGACCACGGCATGAAACGATACTCTAAAAACCTGAAATGTGACGGTTCAACTTCAAACTGCCATACCAATTAATAATTAATGCACCGATTTCGAACGGATAAAAAGAAGACGGCAAAAGCAAGTTTGTAACGTATTTCAGTAAGAACTGTCTGCGGGTTTGAGCGGCATACACCGAGGAGACCAAAGTTAAGGGATAGGGATATGCATATACACAGATGACGGTAGAATCGCTTAATCAATATATAAAGAACAGTGCTGTGGTGGAACTGTCATTTGTATGCAGGTGATTCGTGGAAAAGTTTCCGATGTGGACACAGCCACAAGCCGGGACTTAACAGACTTGGAACGCAGAATGGTGGTTGGGGCTAGACTCATGGGAAATTCACTTCGGATATAGTTAGGGAATTCAGTATTCCGAGATCGACAGTGTCAATGGTGTGCCGAGAATACCAAATTTCAGGCATTACCTCTCACCACGGGCAACGTAGTCACCGACGGCCTTGACGTAACTACCAACAGCAACGGATTTGGCGTAGAGTTGTCAGTTACAACACACGTGCAACACTACATGAAGTAACCCATGAAATAAGTGATGGACGTACGACGAACGAAACTAGGCATTAACTGAACTATGGGGGCAGACGACCGACGCGATTATCATCGATAGCAGCACGACTTCGCCTGCAGCACCTCTCCTGGGGTCGTGACCATATTGGTAGGACCATAGTCGACTGGCATGGTCAAATGTGTCCTGATTTCAGTTGGTAAGAGTTGATGGCAGGGTTCGAGTGTGGCGCGGACCCTAGAAACCATGGGCCAAGTTTTCAATAAAGCCTTGTGTTAGCTTATGGTGTCTCCATAATGGTGTGGGCTGTGTTTACATGGGATTCGTCTTCCAGTCCCACTAAACCGATCATTGACTGAAAAGGTTGTGTTCGGCAACTTAGACTTCATGTCGCCAAACAACAATGGGTTTTCTATGCTGACAATGAGCCCTGTCACCCGGCCACATTTTTTACAGATGATTTAACCAAGCAGATCACGCGGTGTGAATCCCATCTAAAATTTGTAGAACATAATCCAGGATTCAGTTCGTGCACAAAATCCTGCACCGGCAAAGCTTTTGCAAATGTGGACGACAGTAGAGGCAGCGTGCGTCAATTTTTCTGCAGGGCACTTCCAACGGCTTGTTGAGTTCATGCCACATTATGTTGTTGCACATACGTCGGGCGAAAGGAGATCCGCCATATATTGGGAGGTATCCCATGACTTTTGTTATCTCACTGTAATATCACAAATGAGTACTCCAGTGAGTGCAGAGATCTACCTGCTGTTGCTGGGCCGGCCGTAGTGAACGTGCGGTTCTAGGCGCTACAGTCTGGAGCCGAAAGACCGCTGCGGTCGCAGGTTCGATTCCTGCCTCGGGCATGGATGCGTGTGATGTCCTTAGGTTAGTTAGGTTTAATTAGTTCTAAGTTCTAGGCGACTGATGACCTCAGAAGTTAAGTCGCATAGTGCACACAGCCATTTTTGGTGTTGCTGGTCGCTCGCAGTCAATTCACACGACCTCCACGTGATGAAACCTACGAACTCTTCCCTTGCTTGCAGTTGTTCCGACTCTCCGTGCCAACTTGTGTGGCACAGGTACACTTGGCATTAGTGAAAACCAGTGTTTCGAACATAAAGAAACCAGTGGCAAGCTATTCTGGATAGATAGCCATGCACTAGAATTTGTGGAGCTTGTCCAGCAACCACTAATTCTGTTTATGGTAGCCGTTACAGTCTGAAATCGCAATGCTACGGCTGGTCCGGGTGGCCGTGCGGTTCTAGGCGCTACAGTCTGGAACCGCGCGACAGCTACGGTCGCAGGTTCGAATCCTGCTTCGGGCATGGATATGTGTGATGTCCTTAGGTTAGTTAGGTTTAAGTAGTTATGAGTTCTAGGAGACTGATGACCTCAGAAGTTAAGTCTCATTGTGCTTAGAGCCATTTGAACAATGGTACGGCTGCCACACGGGAACACGGGACCTGATATATGAAATCCCAGAATAGCTCTGAATTTCCGGGACAATGTCTCACGTAATGTTCTGCAACACGATATAAACTGATGGCCACGTACCTTAGCTACCACTAAACGCAACACTGAGAAAGCTCAGAGCACGATAATATACATCCTCCTACGTAGCGTCAGAAAGTTTACAGGTGACGTGGTGATGGCTCTGAGCACTATGGGACTTAACATCTGAAGTCATCAGTCCCCTAGAACTTAGAACTACTTAGACCTAACTAACCTAAGGACATCACACACATCCATGCCCGAGGCAGGATTCGAACCTGCGACTATAGCTGTCGCGCGGTTCCAGACTGTAGCGCCTAGAACCGCACGGCCACGACGACCGGCGACGTGGTAATGTTGTATAGAGTTATTTAATGTGAATCAACAACGTCAAAGCAGTAGATATTGTCACATACTGTAACTTGTCACAATAATGTAACTTTGAAACTCCAACAGACTGCGAGACGTTTGTGTGGGGCTGTACATTATCAACAATTACATTCATTACCCTTTGCCGACGATCAGATACTTATGGCTCCATATAATGATGACACCACATATCAAATCAGAAAGTTAATGGATGATTCTATCCAATGGGGACTAACAGTCAGTACGACCGAAACAGGATATCTTGTTGTTGGCAATAGGAATGGTGAGGATTTGGATTTGGATTTTGAGGTGATCGTGTAAGAATCACTAACCGACGAGACTTACCAGTATGACGTGGACGTATCCAGCAGGATAATTGAAGGAAGGGTAGCTATTGGATCACAAAATGTTATCTTTTAGAGTTTGCACAAATCCGCAGTGTTCCGTGCTGCGGTTGAAAGTTTTTTGACATTTAGCTCAGAGTATTCGACACTGAAACAGAAACAAAGCGAAAAACTATGGCTTGTGAAATGGACATGTTACGGTGGATCATTAGGGCGACCGCTCGGATCGACTGACGAATGAACATGTAAGCATGGAGACGGATGCAGTGCAACCACCCATAGATGGGATTGATGGTATGGACATGGACGAAAGGTCGAGGAATAACGATGATCGCATTGTTTACTCATCTAGTCAGCGCCAGGCAGAAGGAATCAACGGAGGCCAAAGGCAACATGGTAGTGTGCAGGAGGAGGAAGAGGAGAGGAAGAAGAGATTAGAATTTAACATGCCGTCGAGAACGAGGTCATTAGAGACGGGGCACAAGTTCGGATTAGGAAAGGATGGGAAAGGAAATCTGCAGCACCCTTTCAAAGGAACCATCCCAGCATTTGTCGGAAACGATTTAGCGAAACCACGGGAAAAAAATAGGCTGGCCATCTTAATTTAAGTTATCCATGATTTCCCTAAATCGCTGAAGGAAAATGCCGCGATGGTTACTCCGAAAGAGTACGAACGGTTCCCTCTTCCACCCTTCCCTAATCAGAGCTTCTGCTCAGTCTCTAACGACCTCGATGTCGACGGGACGTCAGACCAAATAACTGCTGTTTACAGTAATGAATTACAAAAGAAATAAGACTGAAAGTATATAATAGATACTGGCACGATGTACATCATTTATACGTTAGTCGAAGTCACCACGGTAGGACGTGGTGGCTCGAGTGACACAAATGCTTACAGAGCAACCGTCGGCGAGCACGGACCACTGCCTGCCTGCTTTAGGGCCCACACGGCTCGGTCTGAACTCATCAGCGCGTATTCTGTGGCCGCCAATATTCGCTACTCGGCGACCGATGCTTCACCGCTGTTTCTCTTATTTTTCCACATTCTTGGAACCGAGGGACGACAGGCTGTAACACACAGCTAGTTTTGAACGAAGAAAGAATGTGCGCTTGTGACAGTTTGAGAAAGGACCTCGTAGTATACTTTCAAACGTCCGAGCGTATTATTATTTTCAGTTTTCCCACTTTTCAGTTTTCGCTTCCAACAGACATAACGTTTGGTAAGTACAAATTAGAGGACGACGACAACTGACAGGCGTGGGAAGTACTCCACAACAAACTGCTAAAGCTGAATAACAATGATTTTAAGACATATGTCTGTTCTCGCTACCATGAATGCCATTTACTTGTAAAACTCTACATTTACGTGCAGCTGACGTTTGAAGATTAACGAAGGACAACGCAATACAGACCACTGGAGAATCAATGTTATGTATCTTACAGTTCTTTCCGGCGAGTTTACGAGAGTCATATGTGAGGTATTATTAGGCTAAAATCTGACAATCTACCAGCAATAATATATGGTCACTCAAGCGGTTATTACAGAGTCGTATTTCCAACAATAGATCTTGTTGTCTTGTTGTACCCGTACTCGCCATCGAAATGAAGTTTTTGAATTTCTATCAAGTGTGAAGATGGTATCTGCTCTTTCGGAAATGTCCGAAGAATAGATACCATTGGTGATCTTGCAGCTTTCGAAGAATGAAATTACAGTGAAATCCAGACCATTAGCTGCTTACAGCCATTGATAAGTATCAACGGGGAAAGTTGAAAATGTGTGCTCCGACCGGGACTCGAAGTCGGGCTCGCCTGCTTACGTGCCAGACGCTCTATCCGACTGAGCCATCGAGGTCACAGTGCGACTACAGTGACTTGGAAATGTGGGCCTTATGGTGAGCGTACCAGACATAAGTCACTGTAGTCGCACTATCCTCTGTGACCTCGATGGCTCAGTCGGATAGAGCGTCTGCCACGTAAGCAGGAGAGCCCGGCTTCGAGTCCCGATCGGAGCACACATTTTCAACTTTCCCTGTTGATATTTATCAAAGACTGTAAGCAGCTAATGGTCTGGATTTCACTGTAATTTCATTCTTCGAGAGCTACAAGATCGCCAATGGGGTTCAAAATCGCCATTCTTTTCAAATATCTATTATTTCGTCGAAAATTTTTGCTTTGCAATATCTTCATATAGATTAGGCTTACCGGCTAATGTTCTTCTTCACTCACATTGCCCGAACTCTTGCGGGAATCGGCAGATTGACTGCCGCGGAAAATGAGTATAATGGGCAGGGGCACTACAAATGTAGTTTGTAGACAGTTAGTAGGAAATGTGGGTCTCAGGGGGAGCGTGCCAAAGGTAAGTCCCTGCAGTCGCACTATCCTCTGTGTCTTCGGTGGCTCATTTCCGCTTCGAACGCCGATAGGGAAGGTTCTTGTTTATTTCACTTGCCGCAGCGTTTTCCTCGTTTGTGTTGTCAGCCGCTACGCTATGGCTGCCGTGGTTACCAGTTGTAGTCCACGAAAAGGTACTGTGAGATTCACTTTCGATAAGACAACGTGACATGTGCAGCCCGCGTCTCTAGATACCCATTCAATCGATACATCGATACAATTCATGTATACTATGATCTGGTACACACTGCTTATTTTGACGCAGATGAGTAGGTGTTCTACGTGAAAATTATGGATCCCATTCACCTTGAAAGATTATTGTCCCGCTCAAGCATCGCGATAATTCCGTTGGTATGGTGTCACCCGCAGAAGCTGAAATTAACTATACCAATATTTGAGTTGGAAGTGAAACATGGACGCTAAATAGTTTGGACAAGAAGAGAATAGAAGCTTTCGAAATGTGGTGCTAAAGAAGAATGCTGAAGATTAGATGGGTAGAGCGCATAACTAATGAGGTAGTATTGAACAGGATTGGGGAGAAGAGAAGTTTGTGGCACAACTTGACCAGAAGAAGGGATCGGTTGGTAGAACATGTTCTGAGGCATCAAGGGATCACCAGTTTAGTATTGGAGGGCATCGTGGAGGGTAAAAACCGTAGGGGGAGACCAAGAGATGACTACACTAAGCACATTCAGAAGGATGTAGTAAGGATGTAGTAAGTACTGGGAGATGAAGAAGCTTGCACAGGATAGAGTAGCATGGAGAGCTGCATCAAACCAGTCTCAGGACTGAAGACCACAACAACAACACAATATTTGAGTGTCCAACCTCCCTCCGGAGGTTTATGTTAACTTCCTAGGGACATATTGACTCCTTATGGTAACGTGAGAAACGTCCGTCGTGAACGTTGGCCTACGCAACACAGATTACAGTGTTATAATGAAATTCGTTCCGAGGAAATGCATGTCAAGCGCAATATTCCACCACATTTACTGGTGTGTGGTTATCGCGTTAGTGTTATGTATACTGGTCAAGAGGGAACCTGCTTCCTATGTAATGAAAGTGAACACCTTCGGTCTAATTGCCCGCGGAGGGTTTTTGTATTAAAGCAGTCATTAATGCAGCGTCGCAAATTGATGGTGGCTGATCTGGTTCCTTCCGATCCCGACGTCACATCTACTTCTGCTTCAGATCATAATGCAAAAAAAGTCTGTTCTGAAAATCATGTAACTGAATTTCCACCCTTATCTCCGCTACAGTTTCAGAATCCTATTGCTCCTAGGATAGAGTCCGTAATGGTGAGAAATAAGCGACGTCGCACTCAACAGGGTGAAGGTGAGGATTTGACTGTGCATTCGGTCCCATTGTGTCCCCTGCTCCTCTCGATGCTACGATACCTCCCATCCGTGGTACGGTGAGTGGCGAAGAAGTTATCTCCAGCATCCCCCCCCCTTCGTCTCTGTGTCCTCACATAATGCAATATCCTCCTGCTCCTCCGTCGTCAGACGCCGACCGTTTCCCGAATTTGCCGCCTATAACAACTCCCGAGGAGAATAAAATTAGCGACCAAGTATTACCTGTTGTATTGGTAGTTCCAAAGAATGATTCCGCCTTAGTGAGTGGACTTGCAGTACATGACCTTTGTTCTGAGGGGCAGCAGGCGGTGCCTATAACCCCTCCCACACCTCCATCTGCAGAGGCCGCCATGCCACGTATCTGACAGAAACTGCGTATACAAGCTGACAATGCGGTGACACGCAAGAAATCTGAGAAAAAAGGTTGTGGTGATGGGGGTTCGGGTCCCAAGATGTCTGATTCATCTGTGGGCTCCGCAATGGACTTTGACAAGCAATTGTCAACCTAATTCTGCTCAGTACGTTCCGTACATCCCTGCATAGCTGTGATCAATGATCCAAGCCTGATAAGTGTTTTTCTTTGTTATGTGTGTTCCCATCTGATTGCTTCAGATTGTCTTCTCCTGGTTTCCCTGCTTCTTTTGTTTAGTGTTTTGACTCAGCATCGCTCCGGTTCTATTGTAAAATATGTATAGATGAATTATTGATACACTTGACAATATACAATTCTTGTAATGAAATTGGAATTTCTCTTAGTTTGCTATTTCGAATGTAATATGGTTTCGTTTTCCTTCTACTTTTAGATTCTATTACAAACTAGAAAAATATATAAAAAACACAAAATAATACGAAAATCTACTAAAAGCCATATAAAAGTAATTGTTGACACATATCATGTGAACTTGGCGGTGGTTTGTCGGCTACGTACTCGGTATTTCCCTGCTTTCTCCTTTTATTTATTATTCTGCTACCATATATAATTTGTTCTCTCATTTGCAGTTTATATTACATGATGATTTGACTATGGTCTACTGAAGTGTCATGATAGTATCAAGTCGCTTTGATAATAATAAAAAAAACATGGATCAGTCAGATAGGGTGTCTGGCATGTGAGCAGGAGATCCCGGGTTCGAGTCCCGGCCGGGGCACACATTTTCAACTATCTCCGTTGATACTTATCAACGTCTGTAAGCAGCTAATGGTCTGATTTCACTGTATTTTCATTCTATCAAGTTGTTACAACATACCGTACTGGACCAGTGCGCACTCTCGAGAAGGGCACCATGTGAACATGTGACATTTTCTTCAGTGTATCATCATTGCCGTTCTCCACAGGAGTCATCTTATCAAACGATTCAACGTGAATAAGAACATTGTAACCAGACTTATGCCATGCATGTGTTAACATAGTATCTCGGTGAAGACATTTGGCTGTAAATAACAAGATGATGATACATCTTGCTATTTCAGTCGTGTAACATTAAGGGCGAGATATAAGTTCACGATTTTCTAACCTTACCACGAATCGAAAAGTAGAAGGTCTGTATTACTAAAATTCTCACAAAGGACCAAATAAAAAAAAAACATTAGTTAGTCCCTTTTCAGATCTGAAGTGCTTCAACATGTAAATTTCATAGACACATTACTGATACAATATTACAGTGCCTCTGTTATTCCGAATTACTCTGCAGTAATACCTCGTAAATGCATGCATGTCCAAAGGAACATTACATCTTAACACGTATTAATACAAACACTGCAATATCGTATTTATCCGCCGATATCAGGCAAGCGACTTGCAAAGCAAAATGGATGTACGAGTGCAGCTTGTAGGCACTTCGTTGACGAGATATGGAAGTTTGGGTCTGGTCATGAGTCCTGCCTTTCTGTGAAGACTGTTCTGTACCAGTCTTACTCACATCACCTGTCCATTTACACATGATGTCTCTAGATGCTTGCAGGCTGAGGAGTTTAGCACTACTTTTTGGTGTATAATAGATACATTTGTGAGTATTACGGTAATATAAAAGAAGATGAGGAAGAAACATGTGAGTTATGACTAAAGGAAGGAGTGTGGAACATTTTACATAAATCTCTCGTTCTTTCAATTCTGTAGAATTGTTGCAGTATTTCTATTTCATACCAAGAAGGTACTGGGCTGCACACTTCTGCACATAAGCGTGATATAATGTTAAAGCAGTGTGGTTTCTGATTTATTAGCCATGTGGAATGAAACGCTATTAATACTCCAATATAGGAAACATATCCCCAGCACATGACATACCTTGCAAGTTTTCCATCTCACTCACTATGGTGGAAAAATTTAAGATGATAAAACTGCTACCTTCTACACCAAAGGCAAAAAAATCATAGATTCCTTGTGATCCTTGCTCTATACAGCTTGCCAGAGGTATATAATGCCTACTGTTCACATCCAATTACGGTTTGGAAATTGTGCTGTGCTCATATCGTCCACAACGGAAAATGCTTAAAACAACCACATTACATGAGGAAATAGACAAACGTATAGCGGTGATGTTTGACATGCATATTACATGTCATGCTGCCCTAACTTTGCGAAAAGTACAGTCTCTTCCACACACACCATCTGTCAAGCAAATGTATACACAGGGATTGCAGTACTTGAGAAAGCCCTGTCACTAAGAATCACTGCTGTTATAAAACTGAAGATTCCACTTATGTCCAACATGTGGCAGACGTATGGAGCTCGTCGCAACTTCTTTGATCATCTAGATGAGGGTGCCAAACTAGGTTTTCCATCGGTTTGGTAGACCTCATTCGTCACACAAGCGTTGGGAGTTCTTTGCTGACTGCAGTGCCGAAAGCTTTGCTGTTAACGATTGCAGGTAAGCCCTCTATGTTAAGAACAGAACATGCAGTTGTATATGAGTAGAGCACAGGTTGTACCACATAGCTGATACACCCCGAGAAAACCATGGAAAAAATGGTTAATTGTGTGATAAATGACCAGTGGCAACATGTTCCTCTCTAAAATGCATAATCAGTCATCATTAAATGATACATCATTACAACGCCCCTCAACCAATTACTCCATCTACTTTCTATCATCCTTTCATGCCAAGCTATGTCAGTTCAGAAGTAGATGGTTCCCTTTTCAGGAAAGTATCAAATACAGCAGTCAGCTTGTTCCTGTTACTTAAATATTTTCAACATTTCGCGGCCCTGTCAACAACTGTATAAATATTAATTTTAATTTTAATAACCAACAGCCTCAGTTGCACCGTTTACCTAGAATTTACCTAGGTATCTATCGGGATAACCCAACCTTCTTCAGAATAAAAGTAACTACCGTTTGTCCATAGTGGACATCGTCAAGCTAAAAATACAAATCCATAAATTATCATCAGACTGTAAAAACTTATCCGAAAATGCCTCGGATCCACTTCGCGACTGCGATGCGGCAGCCACGATTGCTGTACTGGAACAAGCACTCCTGGCTGCCGTATCGCAGTCGCGAAGTGGATCCGTGGCATTTTCGGATAAGTTTTTACAGTCTGACGATAATTTATGGATTTGTTAGTTAGCTTGACGATGTCCACTACGGGAAAACGGCAATTACTTTCCTTCTGAAGAAGGTTAGATTATCCCGATAGGAACCTAGGTAAATTCTAGGTATGTGGTGCAACTGAGGCAGTTGGTTATTGAAATTAAAATTAATGTTTCCATTACCTCAATTGACATACAGCAGATAGTTGTTAAAAACTGTGCAGCAACTACTCTGTAAGATATTTGTTAGGTGATACCACTGTAAATGTGCGGTGCAGTGTCGTGGGCCCAGGTGCGCCACAGCTACCAGTGGCTGGCGCGTAGAGCATCCTCTTTGGCCATCTCGGACACTTGCTTGTGGCGCATCCCGGCGATCACCAGATTTATTTAGTGCGACCCATGACAGTGTAATTAGATGACAGTATTCCTTGCGCGATCGCAATAAACAAGCGCTACGACTGTTTAAATATTTCATACACTGTAACCTATAAATTGTTTAAATAAACGGTATTCCACAGTCAATTTCCCCCCAATCTATCAATACTTCCAGAAGTAGGTCTATCCACTAGGGGCAACTCACCCTCTCAAAAAGGATGTCAATTTAATCAATTAGTCAGTCAAATTGATAGAGTAGGAGGGGGGGCAGCTATTCAGATAACTCTGGCCTGACCTGAAGGAGCCTCTTTCAGTGACAGAATACCAAAGTAGCTAAATAGGCTAATGGGAGAAGGGGTTCCTCAATTGAACTACTTGCTACCAGTTTTTTTAGAACAATTTAATTGTTGTTCTTGTTGTGTTCCTCAGTCCAGAGACTGGTTTGATGCTGCTCTCCACGCTATATCCTGTGCAAGCTTCTTTACCTCTGAGTAACTATTGCACCCTACATCCTTCTGAATCTGTTTAGTGTATTCATCTCTTGGTGTCTCTCTAAGATTTTTACCCTCCTCGCTACCCTCCAATACCAAATTGGTGATCGCCTGATGCCTCGGAACACGTCCTACCAACCTATCCCTTCCTCTGGTCAAGTTGTGCCACAAATTCCTCTTCTCCCCGATTCTATTCAATACCTCCTCACTAGTTACGTGACCTACCCATCAAATCTTCAGTATTCTTATGTAGTACTATTTTTCGAAAGCTTCTATTCTCGTCTTTTAGAAACAATTTATCGTTCATATTTCATATCCATACAAGGCTACACTCTATACAAATACTTTCAGAAAAGACTTCCTGACAATTAATTAGTGAATTAATTTTATATCAGAAGTGGTAACGTGGAACGAAACAATTGGTTTATGGGGGTCGACAAAGAAAGTGCACCAGAAACCACCTTCAAAAGGAGGTGAAATTCCGAAAGTACCCTGATGTTGGCAGTGAGGGAGGGGGACGGTACGGAGGTGGAGGGGATGGGCTGAATTTTTCCGACCAATGGCTAAGAACACCCAAAATAAAGAAAATAAGGATGCTAGGACCTTGCTCTGTAGTGGCTTAGCACAGATATAGTGTCTCTTTTTGCCAGTTTCGAGATAGGGAAGAGGGGATTTGGTGAGTGGGGGAAGCTGGGGACTTTCCTAGGAGGGGGAGGGAGTAATTAATTGATCAATTTAATTAATTAAACAATTAAGTTGATATCACAATTGCTCTTGTATTGCCGTCGGGAGTGGGGTAAATGTTGTAGATTTCTGAGAGGGGTGGGGGACGAAGAGTGGGATGTGGATGTAGAAGGATGGTGGTTTTATCAGAAGGGAAAATTATCCCAAGAGGAACATAAAACAACCCCAGGGGGAAGTGGATGTAGAAGGATGGAGGTTTTATCAGAAGGGTAAATTATCCCAAGAGGAACATAAAACAAGCCCCAGGGGGTTATATATCAATTAGCGTAAGAATTGGTTTGCCCCTGAAAGTATGCTTGGCTCTGAATGTATGCAATCTGCACAAAAAATGGCCCATAACGAACTTAACGAACTTTTACCCTGTTACTGAAAGCTCATGATAAGCGGGAAATCCGAGTCTCAATCCAGCACAAATGTTCATAGTCATCATTCCACCACACAGCTAATGGTTTCCATATTTGCAACTGCAAATACATTTAATGTACGTTACTGAGACTTTCCTTGCTACCTAAAGACCAAAGGTTATGTACGTGTTTGTTCATCCACATCCCATTGACACTTTCACATTTGTGGTAATCGTAGGTACGTCGATCCATGAACAGACTATAGTGCACCACCTACAGATTTTTTTAACGACCTTACACCCATTTTTAATTATTGCTTGCGAGCTCGAATGCGTGAATTTGAATGCACGATCGATTTTATTAAGTGTTAGAACAGTTTACCTGTCAGTCTAGTTACGATTGTACTCTCGGTACACACTGTTCCATACGGTGTCTAGTGTACAGAAGACACTACAGAGTATAGAACGTACAAACGTACCAAAATGTTACTGGAGTGATTATCATTGTCACGCAAGAAATAGGGGACAAACTTGAGAAAGAGATGTTAATTAATCAAATATTCACTCATTATGTGCTAAATGAAAATAAGGTTCCGTAATCGTTAATTGCAACTAATAAGCGAGATTTTAAGTAATATCCTAGTAGTAGAACAACTCGTAAATAAAACTAGCTGAAATTTACTGAGGCAATAACTTGGCTTGATTCGTGAAACTTCGGAGTATCGCAACCATACGCACTTACAGCTTACGCCGTCCAATAGACTAAGGCCATCGCGTATTCATAGTACAGCGAGGTAACTGCAAGTCTGTCCTTAGCGTGATCGAAAACGAAAGCATGTATGGCGTCGCTCAGTCATCCCTTCCCACCCAAGGCTAACAACTGAACTGCGGCGAGGTACGTCATCTGATGATGTCACATATGCAAAATTTCTCATCTATTTTTCGGGTGTTTCCCGTCGTTTGCGACCACATGTGCCTCGTATTAAATTACTTGTCCATTGTCATCTACGTCACTTCTGGGGTTTTTAAACGTTAACAAGAAGCACCGTATGTACATGTGTGTTCTCACATTCTCATTTAAAGCCCCCGGCCCCCAATTTTAATATTTTCATTACCTTCAAATGGCCTATACTCGCCTCTTTCATGTTATACGACATCAAAACATCTTGCATTTGGATTTCGAACGATCACAGGTTTAGTTTGTTACAAGAATTGTAACCATGGTTACAACACTGACCAGCCCAAACATTAGCGCTGCCTACCCAAAGCCGGTCTTTCCACATTTGGCACGGATAACGTCGGCGTCGTGTCATGGAATGGAAGCAGTGAAGCCTTGTTAGGTCCTGGAGGGAGGTGGCACCTCATTAGCAAACACAAGCCACCCAATTCTCTTGATTAGGGGGGCGATGAGCTCTGACACAACGTTCAATCACATCCCAGCTGTATTCGATCGGATTCATATCTCTCGAGTGTGTGGGCCAGCTCATCAAATGGAACTCGCCAGTTTGTTCCTCGAACCACTCCTTCACACTTGTGACCTTGTGACGGGGCTTTATCTTGCTGAAAAATGCCTCTGTCTTCGGGAAACATGATCGTCATGAAGGGGTGTACATAGAATGTATGAAACGTCCCCTTAGAAAAATTATACATGAGTGTGCTTAAACTAACACACAATATTTTTAGCGCAACGCAATCTGACTTTCAATAATCCCTACAAAAGAATGGCCCTGACTAACATTAACCTATACCTTTCACAAATCACTTACCTCACCCAAAATCTTCGTTACTCGAACTACTGCAATACAGTGAGCGCCACTACTGCCAGCTAACTAAAAGATTCAAACTACGGAAGTCACTAACTTCTGATAGACACAGTTAGCAAATGAAAGATTTTAATAGAGAACAAACAATGTATTTACCTTAAAAGTCATAATATATATATATATCAGTTCATGACATCAATTCTTACAAATTTCAAAACTCCGCCATCTCTCTCCCCACGTCCACCACTGCTGGCGGCTCACCTCCAACTGCGCAACGCTACGCGCTGTTAACATCCAGCCGGCCAACAGTACAATGGCGAGTAATACAACAATGCCAACCAGCCACTGACTGCACACAGCCCAGCCAGTGATTTTTCACATAGAGCGCTATGTGGCGTTACCAATAAAAAAACCTAAACAGCCTACTTACAAATGCAACAAGTATGCTTTACTCCTTGACCGTTGCACAAGCTTCGTTTGGCCCATGGATGCTCACGTAAATATACCACAGTGCATAATGGTGCCACCTCCTGCTTGTCTCCTTGCGCAGTACAGGTATAAAGGTGTTTTTCCCCTGGAAGACGACGGATTGGCGCCCTCCCATTGGCATCAGGCAGAGGCTATCGGGATTCATCATACCATGCAACACTCTGCCAACACGCTAACATTTAGTGCCGATGGTCACGTACCCATTTCAGTCGTATTTGCTGATGTCGTGGTGTTAATATTGGCACATGCAAGAGTCGTCGGCTGCAGAGGCTCATAGTTTTCGGCGCACTAGTGTGTTAAGAAACAATTGCGCTGTGCCCACCATTAAAGACAGATATTAGTTCCGCCACAGTCCACTACTGTCCTGTTTTACCAGTCTGCCCAGCCTCCGACGTTCAACGTCTGTAATGAGGGTTGGCCGTCCAACCCCTCGACGTCTGGATGTTGTTTCACCTTGGTTTCGCCATGTGTTGAAGACACTCACCACAGCACTCCTCGAACACACACCCAAGTCCTGCAGTTTCCGAAATGCTCGTGCCGAGCCTCGGGTCTATCATGGTCTGTCCTTGGTCAAAGTCGGATGGATCGCGCCCCTTCTCCATTCTACACAAGGACAGCATAGTCCCTGATTCTACATGCACCGTGCGTGTGTCTGACTAGCAGTCATTCCTCGTCAGGTGACAGTGTTATAGCCTGGACGGGTTTATGTCGATAGGAGGTCGGTGGTCATAATGTTCTGTCTTATCAGTGTAAGTATATCCGTTGTACGGTGATCTACGTAAGATACTATTTCGTGATATTTTTGAGCCTGAAGATGCTTATTCACTTTGACCAAGTTGATGGATATGACATTTCATTGCGCAATCACTATTTCGAATTGCATCCATTATGAAAGATAGAGGTAACACTACCCGTTGTGTGAGTCTCGTCGACTTGACAATTTTTTTCTTCGGGCAACGTAAATGTCATATTTCTTCGCACATTACTGCAGGTCTTCACTTTCCACCAACTAAAATATTTAAACAATTAGGAAACGTAAGTTCTAAAGTTTAAACTGGAAACCACGACACAACGTGATAAGATTTCAATTACTTAGCATTTCTTTATTGGCTTGTTTAAGACATTTTGTATCGAAATTTGTGGAAAGCATCCGTGATCCACAAAAGAACAGATGATTTTAGTCAAAGCACTTTCTCTGTTGAAAACAGTGAGTTTCTGTTCATATTTACGTGCTATTAATCACGGTAAAAGAGAGAGATATTAGACAGGAGGTGCAGAGGGTTTATCTGTTTTGTAAGACGAGGTAGCAAACCAAAGGTTTTCAGTGTGAACGGTAGCATTTGATAATACTTCGCGTTACTCGAAAATAATGAAATAAAAATAACGCCCTCTAAATTCACTGAGCACTTTTCAGAATGCACTAAAACATGACTGTTAGTTCAGCGAAGTAATCGAACAAGCGAACACGATTCCAGGAAAACGTTTGGACAAAACATCCTTTTGTGGTGTAATAAGAAGGTATTAATTTTCTGACCGCTGAGTTTGATGGTCTCTACAAAGTATTTCTCAGCGCCGAAATGTGAGGGTTATCTGATCAGCAGTGACAGAAATGCATAGCTCCTAAAATAGCATCTAATCCCGCTAAAACTACGAACAGCCCGCAGTTATCATCGACGTGAGGATTTTACTGATTTCGAGAATAGATAGCGTCAGTTCGTTATGGATTATTTCACTGTCCAAATAATCTTATTATTAGCATTGCCGGTATAGGAAATCACTGTTGCGCATAATAGTTTCGGCTTGATGCATCGGAAACGCAAACGGCGTAATTATCGCAGTAACAGGTAATTAGCATATTAAGGGTGAGGGCCGTGGTCTGGAAAATTGGTCATATAATCCATCTGACTGGGATTATTGGCTGGATATGAGTACTGTAAATTAAGACGATCACATGCCGTGGAATACTGCGACTATTGTGAAACATGCTTGCGATGTTGTCGTCAGTTTTGAAATTCTCAATCAGAAGTGCAGCGGAGTAGACTTTTGCTGTAATTGAAGTGTTCTGGAAACAATGAAACTAGAAAATTATCTTTGAGTCGATGATTCATTTAATGATTCTTTTGCTGGGGTGCCATGTCTTGTGTGAGCGAGATACTGCACTCCGTGATTAATGTCTCACGCCTCATTTATTTGTATAAAATGTCTTGAATGAAAATTGAGATCGACACTGCAGGTTAAAAATCTTATATATGTGAGTGGTGACTGTCTCGGTCTTGACTGTTCACTCCCAGTACTTACCTTGCCAACACGAGTGGATAAAGACCCTAATTGTTAATATATTCAATGGTGAAGCTCAAAGCAAGAAATTAACTGTTTATCCAGTAAAACGGCTCTCTCCTATCATGATGCACATTTAGCTTGGATAAATGAGATAGTGCCTCGCAGTTCAATTACTCCTTAGTGGAAATCAGTTAGAATAATTAATGACTCCAGGACCCTTGTTTCAAAGGTACTTTACAAGAGGTGGCCTAGGATGAAATTTATAATGAACAAAACACTAACATAAATTCATGTCATTATTTCAAAGCAGCTTTTCACATAATCAGAAAGGACATTTTACAGCCATGTATAAAACCTTGGATCGCTGGAGGGCTTAAAGTATCTTGTAGACATCCTGCAGTTGTTGTACACTACAAAAACTTCTTAAAATTACAAATACAAGTTGTTAAAGAAGCAAAGAGTATGTACATAATGTCAGAAATCAGTAATTCCGACAAAAGACTTAAAGCTACATCAAATTTAGTCATAGGTGAAAAATATATTAAGTAATATTTCTATACATAATAGGAAGTACAGGTACCAACAGTTCAAGAGAAAAATCATAGCAGTATGCTCAAAAAGTAGCTCTCATAAAATTTAATCAGTTTATTGTATCATCATCTTCTTCTGAAATTAAGAAAATTATACATTTTCTCCAAAATAAAAGCTCATGTGGTTTTGACGGCGTTTCCAATTTTCGAATAAAGAGCTTAAGATTTGTTCCCATGTCTTATCTGGAGTATGTAATTCATCACCAACTCAAGGTATACTTCCAGAGTAACATCTGATCTGCTTCACTACTGACATCAGTTTTCAAACTTTTTGAAAAAGAGATGTATTCCAGGACAGTAACTCATCTGAGCAGCACTAATGTCATCAGATAATGACAGTTTGGATTTCAGAAGAGTTGCTGCACTCAGAATGCCATTACATATTCACTACCGAATTTTACACGCATTAAATAACAAAACAACGCCGGTTGGTATTTTCTGCACGCTATCTAAGTCATTTTGCTGCGAAAACAACAATATTCTCCTAGAAAAAATGGAGTTTTATGGTAATGGTTAATGAGTAATGGATAATGACATATCAAATCAATATTATGCAGAAAGTTGTAATTATTAATTCAAGCAATGTAGCTCCACGACATTATTCTGACTGGGAAGAATGAAGGTATGGGATATGCTAATGCTCAATTTTAGGTCCCATATTGCTCCTAAAATGCGTAATCGACCTCCTGTCTAATATACAACAAACAGAATCAGTTATTTTTGCTGATGGCACTAGTACTGTAGTCACTCAATACATAAGTGCAGCAGCACAAGAAATGGTACACAAGTTTCAGTTTTAATCTGCCAGGAAGTTTCATATCAGCGCACACTCTGCTGCAGAGGGAAAATTTCATTCTGGAAACATCCCGTAGGCTGTGCCTAAGCCATGTCTGCGCAATATCCTTTCTTCCAGGAGTGCTAGTTCTGCATGGTTCACAGGAGAGCTTCTGTGAGGTTTGGAAGGTACGAGACGAGATACTGGCAGAAGTAAAGCTGTGAGGACGGGGCGTGACTCGTGCTTGCCCGCGAAAGGCAAAGGTCCCGAGTTTGAGTTTCGGTCCGGCTCACAGTTGTAATCTGCCAGGAAGTTTCATATCAGCGCACACTCTGCTGCAGAGTGAAAATTTCATTCAAGTTTCTGTATTGACTAGTTTCTGTGAATGGTATCACCCTCAATTTTCAAAAGAAACTGAATGTTTATTTCTCTCCACCTATGGCTACTACACTAATGATGAGTCTAACACGTAGAGACAAATAAGAAATAGGGTGGAAAGTTCAAAATTCTTAAGTCTCCATAACGATGAAGATTAAACTGGAAAAAAACATATTTTGAAGCTTCTAAAATAACTTAGTTTTAGCCACGCTTGCACTTGAAATCGTTAATAACCTGGGTTGGAGCAAGTCAGTAAGCTGAAATAGTTTGCATAATGTCATTCAACAGTGACATATGAAATATTGTTCTTTGTATGTCATCCTTAAGAAAGTAAGTTTACATTGCTCAAAAACATGGCGTAAGAATATTATGTGGTGCTAGCACACAATAATCTTGCAGTCTTTTTTACAGTTTTAGGTCATTCTGACTACTGCTCTACACTACACCTACTCGCTCAAGAAGTTTGTTGTAAGTGATCCATTGCGGTTCAAAAGGAACGATGATGTTGATTAATTGCAATACCAGAAGGTAAAATGACATTCATTACTCCACATTAAGGTTACCTTTAGCACAAAAAGGTGTGCACAATGCTGTCGTGAATTGTACAATGAAGCTTATGCACATTGTTCAGCACCTTACAATACATTGAGGCTCATTTCAAGATTACACCGTCCAATCAAACTTTACGGGAAGAATGGATGTTCAGTACAAGAAGTTACCCGACGGTTTGGCGTGCTCCACAGTGACACCATTTGCACGTTCTACCGCTGTAGTGACACATAAACCATTGTCATTCTAACTCATAGTGGTAGGCATCTGGCAACAACACCAGACTATTGCGTTGTGTCGGAATTATACCTACCGAATTAAGTCTAAAAACGTCGCTGCTTCACGCACTGGCGGAAAAATACACTGAAGCGCCAAAGCAACTGGTATAGGCATGCGCATTCACATGCAGAGATACTCATATGTAAAACGGGCAGTCCGCAGCTCGTGGTCGTGCGGTAGCGTTCTCGCTTCCCACGCCCGGGTTTCCGGGTTCGATTCCCGGCGGGGTCAGGGATTTTCTCTGCCTCGTGATGACTGGGTGTTGTGTGCTGTCCTTAGGTTAGTTAGGTTTAAGTAGTTCTAAGTTCTAGGGGATTGATGACCATAGATGTTAAGTCCCATAGGGCTCAGAGCCTTTTGAACCATTTTTTAAAACAGGCAGAATATGGCGCTGCGGACGGCAACGCCTAAATAAGACAAGTGTTTGGAGTAGTTGTTAGATCGGTTACTGCTGCTATAAGATTTAACAAGATTTACCTGAGCTTGAACGTGGTTTTAAAGCCAGAGTAAGAGCCATGGGACACAGCATCTCCGAGGCAGCGATGACGTGGAGATTTTCCCGTACGACCATTTCATGAGTGTACCGTGAGTATCAGGAATCTGGTAAAAAATCAGATCTCCGACATTGCTGCGGCCGGAAAAATACCTTGCAAGAACGGGACCAACGAAGACTGAAGAGATTCATTCAATGTGACAGAAGTGCAACCCTTTCGAAAATTGCTGGAAAGATTTCAGTGCTGAGCCATCAACGAAACATCATCGATATGGGCTCTCGGATCCGAAGGCCCACTCGTCTATCCTTGATGATTGCACGATTCAAAGCTTTAAGCCTCGCCTTGGCTCGTCAACGCCGACACTGGAAACATGACTGGAAACATGTTGCCTGTTCTAACAAGTCTTATTTCAAATTGTAAAATTGTATTGGCTGGACTTGTGCAGATATGGAGCAAAACCGTATGAAACAATGGACCCTACATGTCAGCAGGGGACTGTTCATTCTGGGGGAGGTACTGTAATGGTGTGGGGCGTGTGCTGTTGGAGTGGTGTGGAACCCCTGATACTTCTAGATGCGACTCTGACAGGTGACACGTACATAAGCATCCATTCTGATCACATACATTATTTCTTGTCCATTGCGCACCCGACGGACTTGGGAAATTCCAGCAGAACAACGTGACACCCCACACATCCAGAATTGCTACAGAGTGTCTCCAGTGCCACTCTTCTGAGTTCAAAAACTTCCGGTAGCAACCAACTCCTCCAGACATGATCATTATTGAGCATATATGTGATGCTTATCCTGCTGCGACACTTCCGCATGTTCGGGGGATGGGGCTGGGACTACATGATATTAGGCAGTGTACCAGTTTCTTTGGCTCTTCAGTGTATATGCACTAGTAATTTCATGTATTGGGAGACAGTTAATCCTAAGCGCCTGAACTGATTCCGAAGACAATGCTCGAAGTATGCATACGTATATGGACCAATATATAAATATTCTCTTCATAAAACGGTTATTACACCGTTCCAGAACGAATTTAAAATTTTCTTACTTTTAATCCGTACTAGCAACGGGGCACAATATCGCATCTTATATGCCTATTTATCATTAGTATCAGGTGCCGTTAAGTAGTTGCAGTTACGTTGTTGGACTTTTAAACAATAAGTAGTTAGCAATCGCTATCGTTTCATTTAACTGAACTCTAATAAAAAGTTTTCAATGGCATTGAGCCAAAGTTACACAATGATTTTTAAAAGAATAAACCGCCATTTGACTGTGTACTATTACATTTACCTACTCTCCTAATCCAGATCTCGACTTTTATGCCATTATCAAGTACAGTGCTAAAAGTTATTAGAACATTTTTAAGTCATGTATGTTAAGGCAGTCCAAAGCAGGTAAAAAAGGATAAGAGAGAGAGAGAGAGAAAGAGAGAGAGAAAGAGAGAGAGAATCCTATTACTAGAGAAAATTCGCATTCAAGAACAGAAAAACGTTCGAAATTGTCTTCCTAATACAACGCTATTCATGTAAGCACTGTAATTTTGAGTATTTAAAACAGGTGTAGCGTGCACACGACAGAAATACTGAACAAGACGCCGTCGTTAACAGTAGTCTGCTAATGTTTTCGGTTGTTTAAGATGGCGGCAGTCCCCGCCCACTCTGGCTTCAAAACAACAAACAGCATAAGTCTATAGCGCCAGCTCCCTTCTTTTTTTTACTTCTATGCTTCTCGGCCTTCGATGTAGGTACTGTCTTTGACTCCCGAATCATTGGCAAAGGTCATCGCTTCTGCGCATATTTGAAACAGTCAGATAGAATAAAAATTATAACAATAGAAGGTGTATGCTCGACCAACATCAGTTCATCTAGCTCCTACGCCAATAAATTAAGACGGTGAAACTAGTGTGACTGCGACTAGACCACCCGTAACTGAATTCCGTCGTCGTCTTAACGTATGGCAGAGCAAGTGTTACCTAATCTTTAATAAAATTAAATTTCTTTAAATCTTAACAATATTTGTTAATTATGACTCTAAACGGAATTGTGCTTCTGCTTGCTTATAGCACCTACGTGATAATGTGAGAAGGAACTACTTCTCTCTCTTACTACACAACAGATCATTTAACTTTACATTCTAATTTATCCAAGAGTTATTCAGCACAATTTGAGCTTTAAAATAACATAGATAATTCTAATTTTGCATTAATATCCAACCGTAACAATGACTGGGCTACACTATAATCAAACCAGGACTTCCAGTCTGTTCATTACATCTGGAAACGTGTTGTTATTTACTCCGTTTACAATCACACATTACCAGGTACTCATATTCATTTCACACCTAACTATCTTTAAATTACCTTTATAATAACGTTCTCACTTTTGTCACTCCATAATCATATGGAAATTACATCGCATGAATACATACCAATACTTTCAAATAAAGATCCCCAACTCTTTGTGCAGATAAAGGTTTGGAATCAGCTCCATGGAAAAATTTAAAATATGAAACATCCATAAAAGTTGTTAAACTACTTCGTTACAAAGAAAATTTCCATGTTCTCTTCCCATTTGCGCCATGGCTTCAGTGAGATCAGGTATTTCTTATTGAACCGCAATAAACTGTAAAGTTTTTGGTAGGCCCTTTACCAACTTCCTTTTGTTTCAAATTATTTAATCTTACGTCTTTTCATTGTAAGCGGTACAATTAGCTTAATGGGTTCTACTATTGTCATACCGACACATAATCAAATTTTGTATTTTATAAAGTATGCGAATTTGATCTTTATCTGTGTCCAGATAAAACTAAATGTTGTTTACTAAAAGTTTATTCACACAGTCCTTAAGTAAATTTGTCACAGTGTAAGTAGGCTGTTTAGGTTTTTATGTTGGTAACGACATGTAGCGCTCTAAATGAAAATCACTGACTGTGACGTGTGCAGTCTGAGGCTGGTCGGCATTGTTGCAATATTCGCCATTCTAGTGTTGGGCAGTTGGCTGTTAACAGCGCGTAGCGTTTCGCAGTTGGAGGTGAGCCGCCAGCAGTGGTAGATGTGGGAAAATGAGATGGCGAATTTTTGAGAGCGGATGATCTGGACGTGTATCCATCAGAAAGAGTACATTTGTAAGAATGGATGTCATGAACTGTTATATATATTATCACTTTTGAACACTATTAAGGCAAATACATTGTTTGTTCTCTATCAAAATCTTTCATTTGCTAACTATGCCTACCAGTAGTTAGTGCCTTCAGTAGTTTGAATCTTTTATTTAGCTGGCAGTAGTGACGCTCGCTGTATTGCAGTAGTTCGAGTAACGAAGATTATTGTGAGGTAAGTGATTTGTGAAATGTTAGTCAGGGCCATTCTTTTGTAGGGATTTTTGAAAGTCAGATTTCATTGCGCTAAAAATACACTCCTGGAAATGGAAAAAAGAACACATTGACACCGGTGTGTCAGAACCACCATACTTGCTCCGGATACGGCGAGAGGGCTGTACAAGCAATGATCACACGCACGGCACAGCGGACACACCAGGAACCGCGGTGGTGGCCGTCGAATGGCGCTAGCTGCGCAGCATTTGTTCACCGCCGCCGTCAGTGTCAGCCAGTTTGCCGTGGCATACGGAGCTCCATCGCAGTCTTTAACACTGGTAGCATGCCGCGACAGCGTGGTCGTGAACCGTATGTGCAGTTGACGGACTTTGAGCGAGGGCGTATAGTGGGCATGCGGGAGGCCGGGTGGACGTACCGCCGAATTGCTCAACACGTGGGACATGAGGTCTCCACAGTACATCGATGTTATCGCCAGTGGTCGGCGGAAGGTGCAAGTGCCCGTCGACCTTGGACCGGACCGCAGCGACGCACGGATGCACGCCAAGACCGTAGGATCCTACACAGTGTCGTAGGGGACCGCACCGCCACTTCCCAGCAAATTAGGGACACTGTTGCTCCTGGGGTATCGGCGAGGACCATTCGCAACCGTCTCCATGAAGCTGGGCTACGGTCCCGCACACCGTTAGGCCGTCTTCCGCTCACGCCCCAACATCGTGCAGCCCGCCTCCAGTGGTGTCGCGACAGGCGTGAATGGAGGGACGAATGGAGACGTGTCGTCTTCAGCGATGAGAGTCGCTTCTGCCTTGGTGCCAATAATGGTCGTATGCGTGTTTGGCGCCGTGCGGGTGAGCGCCACAATCAGGACTGCATACGACCGAGGAGCACAGGGCCAACACCCGGCATCATGGTGTGGGGAGCGATCTCCTACACTGGCCGTACACCTCTGGTGATCGTCGAGGGGACACTGAATAGTGCACGGTACATCCAAACCGTCATCGAACCCATCGTTCTACCATTCCTAGACCGGCAAGGGAACTTGCTGTTCCAACAGGACAATGCACGTCCGCATGTATCCCGTGCCACCCAACGTGCTCTAGAAGGTGTAAGTCAACTACCCTGGCCAGCAAGATCTCCTGATCTGTCCCCCATTGAGCATGTTTGGGACTGGATGGAGCGTCATCTCACGCGGTCTGCACGTCCAGCACGAACGCTGGTCCAACTGAGGCGCCAGGTGGAAATGGCATGGCAAGCCGTTCCACAGGACTACATCCAGCATCTCTACGAACGTCTTCATGGGAGAATAGCAGACTGCATTGCTGCGAAAGGTTGACATACACTGTACTAGTGGCGACATTGTGCATGCTCTGTTGCCTGTGTCTATGTGCCTGTGGTTCTGTCAGTGTGATCATGTGATGTATCTGACCCCAGGAATGTGTCAATAAAGTTTCCCCTTCCTGGGACAATGAATTCACGGTGTTCTTATTTCAGTTTCCAGGAGTGTATTATGTGTCAGTTTAATGTGGATCAGAATAAGTAAAGAGAGTAATGTCTGAGTACATTCAGTTTTGCTCAGCAGTTTGAAAATAAAATAATGTAAGAGGTTTATCAGCACAGTACGGCACAGCAATTCATTAATTTTTCTAAGGGGACGTTTCATGTGGCGATCCTTCCAGGATACCTCACTGGAAGCTTCTGATTTTTTCTTGTAGTTTGTGTAATTAGTGTAGCTTTTGTTTATTGCTGGCGCGAATTGTAGAGAGAATCTCCTTTGTAGTTGCAGTCTGTCATTGTTGTACAGTAAAACATTAGTGGCATGCCTGTAGATCTGCACCAAGTATTTCGCAGCTGCGCTTGCAATTAACTAGATATTATTTTCAGTGCTATGTTAATGTGTTTTCTTATTTTGCTCTTCAAATTGTGCTTTTCTGTGTTATCATATGAAATTTTGGACAATAATGGCGTGTGAAAAACGTTCTACTAGGCTCCAAAGTAAACTGAGAAATAAAAGTGACGACGAGCGTAGCTTATCAGCAACACTGTGTAATGAATTAACAGACATTCAAAGTAGTAATTTGGTAATTGTGCATAGGGAAATGGAGCGGGCGGAAAATACTGGCGTAGACAGTGAAACAATTAGTGCACAAGGAAGCATTGTCGATCGATCGGTCGGCAACAGCTCGCCTTAGGAATCAGAAATGACAGAACACAATATTGCAAATATTGTAGACTCAGGTTTCGGGTCCTCACCGTTTTCTCAAATGAGTCAAGACACATTTTCTGCTTGTCAAAATGTGAATGTTGCCGGTGAAAATGCACTGTCAAAAAGCATAGAGAAACAGATTCAAGACACTAATACATTATTATTGCAATTAATGCAAAAAGTGGAACAAAATAAGAGACAAACACAGCAAAAGCTTCAAAAGTTAGACACAATGGAACAAAATCAGAGACAAACACAGCAAACGCTTCAAAGGTTAGAAACAATGGAAGAAAATCTCCCGAAGTTAGATACCAAACTTAAACAAACACGTGAAGATTTAACTACTGAGTTACATAAGATTGAATCGAAATGTCAAAAAGTCTGTAATGACGTAAAAACACAAATTTATGAGCATTTTCAACCTATTTTTTCGCGGCATAAAAATGCATTACAGAATCATGAAGCAACCATAAAAGAACTGCAAACTATTGTTCATGACAATCATGAGACCTTGTAAGCTAAAATTGACTCAGTTGCATCTACCGATTCGGTTACGCAACTTGCAAAAACTCAGCAATCCTTAAAGGACACAGTAGATACTCTGAAAATTGGTTCAGAAAGACACATGGAGGAAATTGGTTCATTATCAGAGAAAGTAGCTGAACTTTCAGATCAGCTAAATAATTTATCTACGAAGGTAGATGATTATCTGAATGACAAAACCGGTAGTGGTTAATGACACAGAAGAGTGCGAACAAATTAGGAAATTCAAACAACATCAGAATCAAATTAATACGCAACACAAAAGAGAAATCCGGGAAGTACAAGATCATCTGACACAGGTAATACAAGAATTATGTATTTCAGAGGACACTCGCGCTCCAATACGGGAAGAGGGACATGGATATACGGAACAGCCACAAAATAATAACACGGGGGTACTTCGGAAATTATGAAAGAAATTGGCCATGCACACCGAATTTTGAGATGGAACCGCCGAAACGAAGTAACAATGACCGATATACGACTCGCCGACATAATGATTTTGACTATAAGCTGTTTATTACTACACGTAAACTCAAAACATTTAAGAATTCCGGCAACGACATTCACCCACAAGCGTGGCTTCATCAATTCTCTCATTGTTTTCCTCCCAACTGGTCATTAGAACACACATTAGAATTTATGTATGGCTACTTAGAGAATGAATCAGCTGTAAGAATGCGATCGGTCATTCACGATTGCCACAGTGAAGGAGAATTTTATCATCCCTTCCTCTCAGCATATTGGTCTCAAGCTACACAAGACCGAGTAAAACATAGCATCATAATGATGAAACATTTCGAACAATCTGAATTTTCCAGTCTTGCGAAATATTTTGAAGACATATTGCACAAGAATCAGTACATGTCAAACCCACACAGCTCCTCAGAACTCATCCACATTTGCTTAATCAAATTATCTGAACATTTACGACATATTATTTTGGCAGCACGTTGCAAAGACGACATTGAAGCTTTTCAGGGACTCTTACAAGAATTAGAAAGTGACAATGACAATCGCCGGACGCGAAAACAGGAACACAACAATTACAGGTCAAATCCATCGCAATTCCGCGATGAAAGAAATAATAACTGGACACGAGAAGGCTATTCTCACAACACAAATCGTGACCAAAACAGACACCACCCGTATGACAACCGTTGGCAAAGTAGCAATAGTTACCGAGGAAGATCGCGTTTCCATAGTAATGAATATGACAGAGACAATCAGAGAAACAGACAATATGGGGCCAAAATAATTATTATCAAGGAAGACAGAATAACTTCAGACCCAACAGTTCAGCACGCAGTTACGATTCAGGGAGAAATTCTCTACCAAGTATCCGACAAGAAAGAAACTACAGGAACTACCGACATGACGACAGACGATATAATCGCAACGACAGACCTGAATTGCATCACAACTACCGCCAGGGCAGGGCCCTCTCGACAAGGTAAACTTGTAGAAGTTAGGTCTCCAAATCCCAATAACGACGCGCGCAAAAAAAAACAACAATAGGCAATGACTCATACCGATGGCAGCCACGAAACGTACTTATGAAACTGACGACGAAGCTGCCGTAGCTAGTAATTACATAAAAATGGAAGACATTAGGAACATCTTACTCCAGGAACACGAAGTAAAACATAACAACATTGCATATCCTGTGATTCACATTACATTAAATGACGTAAAATTTACGGCAGTACTTGACTCTGGCAGTCCCATTTCCGTAATTAGTGAAACAACCTTTAGCAAACGCAATAAATGGAACGATTGCCCCACACTTCCGTTACGTAAGATTAAATTACAAGGTGCAATCTTTGGAAAAAGTGTGGACGTACGCCAACTAACCAACTTTGAATTCTTTTGTCAAGGACACAGCTCCTCTATTAACTTTCTTGTTGTTCCATTATTGTCGACGGGAATTATATTGGGAGTAGACTTTTTGAATGAATACAAAGCAATCTTAAACTTTCACGATGCTGAAATAAGTTTAGAGAAAGAAGTTAAGTCAATAGCTTTGAAATTTGAAGATTGGCTCTCAAACCATGACGAAGAAATTAATCGGCTTTACCTTCTTTTCGACGGAACTTGACACCAACAATCACCCGGCAAGTACTGACAGGGATGATATCGACGGCGCATTTGACACTAATGAGTTAATTCAGAATAAAATTCAAACAATTCAGAATTGTAATGACACAGATAGGCAACACCTTTTTGAGATTTTACAAGCACATTCCACAGGTTTTACTCACAAAACAGGAACAATCATGGGATGTCAATACCAATTTCGTGTTCGTGAGCTTACTAAATTTTGTGTTAGACCATACGTAATTCCGGCACATTATAGGAACCTGTTAGAACAGAAATACAATCTATGGTTGACGAGGGGATGATTGAGCCTGCAGTTAGCTCATCCAACAATCCATTACATGTTGTTGAGAAGAAAAATGGATCGATCAGGCTTGTCTTAGATTCGAGACAAATCAATACAATCATAATTCCTGCAACAGACAGGCCGCAAACGTTGGAAGAACTTCTTCAAAATTTTAATGGTGTAAAAGTGTTGTCTTCTATTGATATCATATCCAGCTTTTATCAGATCGAACTTCATCCAGAATGTAGAAAATACACAGCTTTCCTTTGTTTCGGCGCTTGTTATCAGTTTCGGAAACTTCCTTTTGGTTTAAACATTTCTTCGGCATCATTCATTCGCCGGCTAAATTCCATATTATCTGAGTTCTTAAAACGTCACATCACCTTATATGTGGACGATATTCTGATAGCAAAGACCTCGTGGGAACAACATAATCGCATCCTCAACAGCGTGTTACATATTTTTGCAGAATCTGGAATTACAGTTAACTTGGAAAAGTCTGAATTCAACAGGACAAAGGTAAAGTTTTTGGGACATGTTATTTCTTCTGAAGGCATTCAGCCGGATCCTGAAAAGTTCGAAACACTCAGAGCCATTCCAGTTCCATCCACAAAAAAAACAAGTCCGCAATTTTCTACGTCTCGTAAAATTTTACCGTCGTTTTCTGAATATGCAAATTCTAGTTACACCAAAACTTGGTTCTCTCACTGGAAAAATACTATTTGGAACTGGGACGAACAAGCACAGTTGGAATTCAATTCTTTGAAAGAATCGCTACTTAACGCACCAATACTAGCTCATACAGATCTGTCACAAGATTTCTGCTTTAGCACGGATTCTTCTAAAGTCGGTCTTGGTGCCCATTTACTTCAAGAAACCACAGAAAATGACATAAATGTTTAGAAAATCATTGCTTTTGCTAGCCGAGTGCTAACTTATTCTGTTACTGAATTAGAAGCTTTAGCTATCCTTTGGGAATTTAAAAATTCCGTTTCTTTCTTTCTGGTAAGCACATAAAAGTATACAATGATCATCGTGCATTACAATTTCTTGTGTCTTCAAAATTAAATCATGACAACTTAAATCGTTGGGCATTGTTTCTGCAAGAATTCAACTTCACAATAGTCTACTTTCCCGGCAAGGAGAACATTTTTGCGGACGCACTGTCACGCGCACCGGCTGGGCTTCAGAAAAGTAACACAGAAGACAACCCCGAGAAAAATTTCAGTATTCTTTACATTCAGAAAGTCGCCTTTGAAAACTTCATCTTTAAAGGACATTGCTCATGGACAAGATAAAGATCCGATTTGGAAAGACATCAAAAGTAAATGGCATGAAAAGACACACACTCGGATTCCGTATTATTATCTGGTTAGAAACAACATACTCTTCAAACGCTGCACTGTTAATGACAAGCTATGGGTACTTTGCATTCCAGACGATTTTGTTAATAAGCTCATTTGGTACATTCATTTCAGCTACTTACATTTTGGCCCACGAAAATGTTATCATATTCTTCGAAATACTTGTTATTTTAACAAAATGGAAAAGAGAATTCGAAGAGTCTTTTCTATTTGTAAACTTTGTCAAAAGGCGAAACCATCTACTATCTCACATCGTGCTCCGTTGTTTCCTATCATTCCTTCTAAATGAAAAGAATTTTCTGCAGTTGATCTATTGGGACCCCTTGTCAGAACATCGAATGGATTTTCGTACGTTCTAGTCGCTGTTGAACTTACATCAACTTTTGTTTCTTTCACTCCCTTACGTAAAGCCACTGGACGGTCTGTATCCAACACCTTTGTTAAAAATTTCTTACGTGAAGTTGGCCACGTTGCTAAAGTCATTTCAGATAACGGACCGCAATTCAGACCTGCTGTTTGGTCATGCATGCTTTGGAATCATAAAATCAAATCTGTTTTTATTTCATTGTACTCACCACACTGTAACCCGTCTGAACGGATTATGAAAGAAATCAATAAGCTTTGCAGACTTTATTGTCACAGAATGCATCAGCATTTGGACAGATATTTACACTTATTTCAAAACGTGCTTAGTGAAACGCCTCATGACTCCACTGCTTTACCACCTTTTCTTGTACTGAAGAGTGAAGAACCACCGAAGAGAATCAGAGAGCTTGTACCTTTCCCGACAGCACGTAAACTTCGACACAAAGACATAATTGATTTGGCTATTAAAAACATAACATCTGCAGCAAACAAAAGGAGAAAACTACACGGTAAAGCAAATGCAAAGAAATTATATATCGGTCATAAAGTTCTCATTAAAGGTCATTCATTGTCACATGAGAAGAAACACTTGAGTCACAAATTCTTTCTAGTTTACAATGGATCTTAAAGAATCCGACATATACCACATGATAAATGCGTTGAAGTTGAAACTGTGCGTACTAGAAAGAGTAAAGGTTTACACCACATTTCACATGTAAAACCGTTTATTGAAAGATAATCTGCTTTTTAACTTTGTCTTTGCCATAAAACTTTTCACTTCACATTTCTAGTATGCTTTGTCAAACTTAGAAACTGTTAACATACAACAATGTTTGAAGTTAAATATCCAGTCAAGAATCAAGAGAACTTATTTAAACAGAAATTATGAATGCATTGCTATAGTGAACAGATGACACAGTGTTGTTATTTGTACATTTCTGTTTGTTAGTTGCACGATTACGTAACGACTATCAGGCTTACATACTTAGAACATATACTGCTAATGAGATTTTAATGCTACATTTTGGTTTACTTGAAAAGATACTATTTATTTGAAATCTATTCGGTGAGATTAAAGATGACATAGCTACACGATTATATCACGACGCTACTAATATGTGACACAATTTACATTGTTGCTTTTGCGTTGTATCTGTTTTACATCTGCACAGTTTTTCTGTATTATTGTGGAAAGTAAAACATGTTTTAGTAGTAACTTTTGTGGTATAGCTACAGTGGGACAGCCTTTTCTGTAGCACAACAATACGTTACAGTGCAGTACTTACTGCGTCACGGCAATAAGCGTAACAACTACGATATCTATACGCACAGCAATTCACTTCGTTTATTACGAGGTAAGTACAATGACTTCTACAGAACTTTGCTTACGGTCGACGATAATTACGACACTTGGCACATTTTTAACCCTCAAGTAATGACAGAGATTATGTTACAACAAGACGCACAATTTAGCGCCGTAGTACACGTATTTGAGTGATTAATTTTGTACTTAAAACATTTATTTTTAAAGATTTTTTAATTACAAAGAAAGTTTTCTGTGATACATTTCATTCCATATCTGTAATCTGTAACACCTGAGGGTATAATTACATTAATCCTCATGGGAGTACACACTTACGTTGTGTACTATGCGTTTGGCAAGCACAAGGAGCCCTAGCTAATATGTTATTTGCTTATACACATTTACACATCGGTGTCATATTTCTTTAACACTGAATTACACAGGTAACTGATTATTTAACAGAGAAACAAAATTTTTTTAATATGTGAGGGACACATGTTTACGAAATTACACAGTTGGATAATTTCACACTTACGAAATTGTGTTTTTTCTGTACTTTGTGAACTGTTCATATATTTTTCGGAACCATTGAGAGCTTTGAATGTCGTATTTGGTAAGGGAGCTATTTGGTAAGGGAGCATGATTTTTAAAGTATGTTTGAGGTAGATGACACTATTGAAATGAGCACAGAATTTTTGTTAGGTTTTGACATTTTTGCAGAAAGCTACGACGTTTCTGAGTTTTTACTGATCTTATTATTATGACGACAATGTGTATTTTGCTGTTGAGGAATGTTTATTATGTTATGTATTTATTATGATGCAATGTTGAAAAAGTGTCTATGAATATGTATATGTGTAATAAAGTAACGAATAATTAGTAGTGGTTAGGGACTCTGGTTTGTGAAAAAGGATGTTGGAAACCGAGAATCGTACTTTAAGAGTTACGAAATGTGTGTAAATGAGTGAATGTATCACAATGCGGGCGAAGATTTTTTGCACACTGTTATATTCATAGGATTTTGTTTCTACACATTTGCAACACAAATTCTCGACGTGTGAAGTTTTCCATATGAGACTGTCACTGTAGTGCAAACTGGTGTCGTAAATATTTCGGTAAGAAAGTTAAGTGAACTTCACGTAATGCGTCATGGGCACCCAGCTGCACGACAGTCGCCTGGAAAAAAACCATTAGTGAGTGCCTTTCAGAGCCACTGGTGGAGAAAAAAGGAGGCCATTATCCTTGCTATTGACATTTTTTTTGTAGAAAGCTTCGCAAATATGACACGCTCAAACTTGAAAACATATGATTACACTGCGGAGATGTTAATTTATGATATTTACTAAAATGCCTAATGAAATGATGAGAAACATTTTACATCTATTGTCTTTCTAGTTGAGAGATTGCTTATTTTGTTTAATATCTAGTTTCTAGATGCACTGCAGCATTGGTTAATATAGAATTTAATAGATGTACTAATGTAAATATGTTCTGTCTCCAGGTCCATTAAACAATTTTATGATCTACTTTCTTAAAAAAAAAAAAGACAACACAAATAGACACTGCCCTTCACAGGAATTGCATAAATGTTTTTTTTACGATTTGGTAACTTGTCTGCTAGAGTAAGTTATTGTGATGCATCACTTTAGTGTTAAGATGTGACATGGGTATTAAATATGGCCATTTTTACTGTTATATTATTTTTGCTTGAGCTTTGTCATAGTTAGGTATAAGTTATTGCATTTGCTGCTGCAGTTTGCCAGGCATAGTGCTACTGAATTTCACTTTTATTACTCTGTTAAGCCAGTTTTACTACTGATTTTTCTTGTTGCTGCACATTGGCTCATATTAGTTGTAATGTTGCATTTGCTCTGTTAATTTCGATTTACTGCTGCTTGCTTTGCCAATTGCCATTTTTTTGTCATTGCTGCTTGTGTTAATTGTTTTGTGCTGCTGCAATGCCTTATCCCTTAGTTTACCATCTGAGCTCAGTAGATTTAAATTAGCTTAAGAGAGGGTATGCTATATAAGAGAATGAGTTGCCATGAATTGGAAGAAATGCATTGACAAGTTATACGAAAAAAGTACAGAAAGCATGTATAGATAGGACTTTTTGGAAATAATGAAGACTGAAAGGATATCTCCAAGAAGTTAATAAAGTTTAGTTTGCAAAATGTTGCAGTAAACAAACCCTGTCCTTTCCTTTTGTATTATTCCCCTATGTGTTTGTGTACCCTTGTGTATTTGTGTTTTTCCTGTATTTATGTGTTTAGCTAATAAGAGTTATGTTGTAGATGTTTTCTGATAATATGTTATTTACTTTGTAAAGATGTTTAAACATTATTTATTCTGTTTTGTTTTAATGCTCATGTGTGAAGTTGATGTTTCAAAAGTTATTCTGATCTTTTATGTATGTACACCCTGCCACCGTTGGATAAGCACCAGAAGCAGCAATTCATATACTCTTAGCTCACTTATTTGTTACATAGTTTCATTCTTAATTTCTTTGCGTGTTTTTGGTATTTGCATTGTTTAATTCATAAATTTCTGGCGTATTATAGTATTTGAGAGTTGTAGCATCACAGTTTAGTACCTGAATAATGTAATATCGCGTAGTCTCCTTCCGCCGCCGAGCAGTGTGTCAGCAGTGCGCAAGTAGCAGCATTACTGAATTTACTAGGCAATCTTGTATTTTAATAACCGTTTAAATTTTGTATCGAATTGTTTGTGCTCTCTGTAGATTAGTTCAGACGTTCTTTGCACAACAGTATTTAGCCTGTATAGGGACTGAAACTGCTGTGTTCGGATGCAGGCTGAGTTGGCATTTCTTCTCTCCCAGCTTCAGGCAGTGTTGGCTTCAATCACACAACTTGAGGCTGTTGCCAATGGGCATCACTGTGGGGGTCTGGATGGGGGTTTGTTGGGGACGGCCAGCACGTCCCACGCATCCCCCGATTGGACTACGACTGTGGCTGCTCTTGATACTGCCCACATTGAGGCTGATCCCTCACCTGTGGTAGAGTGTGAGGTCGTCTCGAGGTGTGGCAGGGGGCGAAAGACATTCCAGAGCGCTGAACGGAAGGTCTCTCCAGTTTGACTGACGAACCGGTTTCAGTCTCTGTCTCAGGCCGATACTGATTTTCAGCCGGACATGGCTGCTTCTCCTGTTCCAGAGGTTGCCCCTCAGTCTGCAAGATCCCGGCAGTCACAGAGGGTGGGCTTACTGGTAGTTGGGAGCTCCAACGTCAGGCGCGTAATGGGGCCTCTTAGGGATATGGCAGCAATAGAGAGAGGAAGAAAACCAATGTGCACTCCGTGTGCATACCGGGGGGAGTCATTCCAGATGTGGAAAGGGTCCTTCCGGATGCCATGAAGGGTACAGGGTGCACCCATCTGCAGATGGCCGCTCATGTCGGCACCAATGATATGTGTCGCTATGGATCGGAGGAAATCTTCTCTGGCTTCCGGCGGCTATCTGATTTGATGAAGACTGCCAGTCCCGCTAGCGGGATGAAAGAAGAGCTCACCATCTGCTGCATCGTCGACAGGACTGACTGCGGACCTTTGGTACAGACCCGAGTGGACGGTCTGAATCAGAGGCTGAGACGGTTCTGCGAACGTGTGGGCTGCAGATTCCCTGACTTGCACCATAGGGTGGTGGGGTCTCGGGTTCCGCTGGATAGGTCAGGAGTCCACTACATGCAGCATGCGGCTACACGGGTAGCAGGAGTTGTGTGGCGTGGACTGGGCGGTTTTTTAGGTTACAGGGCCTAGGGCAAGTACAGAAAGGGCAACAGCCTCAAAAGGTGCGGAGCAAAGTCAGGACATGCGCGGACCAAGCAGCAATCGGCATTGTAATTGTAAACTGTCGAAGCTGCATTGGTAAAGTACCGAACTTCAAACGCTGATAGAAAGCACCGAAGCTGAAATCGTTATACGTACAGAAAGCTGGTTGAAGCCAGAGATAAATCCAGCCGAAATTTTTATAAAGGCACACACGGTGTTTAGAAAGGATAGATTGCATCCAACCTGTGGTGGCCTGTTTGTCGCTGTTAGTAGTAGATTATCCTGTAGTGAAATAGAAGTGGATAGTTCCTGTGAATTATTATGGGTGGAGGTTACACTCAACAACCGAGCTAGGTTAATAGTTGGCTCCTTTTACCGACCTCACGACTCAGCAGCATTAGTGGCAGAACAACTGAGAGAAAATTTCGAATTCATTTCACATAAATTTTTTCAGCATGTTATAGTCTTAGGTGGAGAATTCAAGTTACCAGATATAGGCTGGGTCACTTAGATGTTTAGGACGGGTGGTAGGGACAGAGCATCGAGTGACATTATATTGAGTGCACTATCCGAAAATTACCTCGAGCAATTAAACAGAGAACCGACTGGTGGAGATAAGATCTTGGACCTACTGATAACAAACAGACCCGAACTTTTCGACTCTGTAAGTGCAGAACAGGGAATCAGTGATCATAAGGCTGTTGCAGCATCTCTGAATATGGAAGTTAATAGGAATATAAAAAAAGGAAGAAAGGTTTATCTGTTTAGCAAGAGTAAAAGAAGGCAGATTTCAGACTACCTAACAGATCAAAACGAAAATTTCTGTTCCGACACTGACAATGTTGAGAGTTTATGGAAAAAGTTCAAGGCAATCGTAAAATGCGTTTTAGACAGGTATGTGCCGAGTAAAACTGTGAGGAACGGGAAAAACCCACCGTAGTTCAACAACAAAGTTAGGAAACTACTTCGAAAGCAAAGAGAGCTTCACTCCAAATATAAACGCAGCCAAAACCTCACAGACAAACAGAAACTAAACGATGTCAAAGTTAGCGTAAGGAGGACTATGCGTGAAGCGTTCAGTGAATTCGAAAGTAAGGTTCTATGTACCGACTTGACAGAAAATCGTAGGAAGTTCTGGTCTTACGTTAAATCAGTAAGTGGCTCGAAACAGCATATCCAGACACTCCGGGATGATGATGGCCTTGAAACAGAGGATGACATGCGTAAAGCTGAAATACTAAACACCTTTTTCCAAAGCTGTTTCACAGAGGAAGACCGCACTGCAGTTCCTTCTCTAAATCCTCGCACAAACGAGAAAATGGCTGACACCGAAATAAGTTTCCAAGGAATAGAAAAGCAACTGGAATCACTCAACAGAGGAAAGTCCACTGCACGTTACGGAAAAACAATTCGATTCTACACAGAGTACGGGAAAGAACTTGCTCCCCTTCTAACAGCCGTGTACCGCAAGTCTCTAGAGGAACGGAAGGTTCCAAATGATTGGAAAAGAGCACAGGTAGGCCCAGTCTTCAAGAAGGTTAGTCCAGCAGATGCGCAAAACTATAGACCTATATCTCTGACGTTGATCTGTTGTAGAATTTTAGAACATGTTTTTTGCTCGCGTATCATGTCATTTTTGGAAACCCAGAATCTACTCAGTAGGAATCAACATGGATTTCGGAAACAGCGATGGTGTGAGACCCAACTCGCATTACTTGTTGATGAGATCCAGAAAATATTAGATACAGGCTCCCAGGGAGATGCTATTTTCCTTGACTTCCGGAAGGCGTTCGATACAGTTCCGCACTGTCGCCTGATAAACAAAGTAAGAGCCTACGGAATATCAGTCCAGCTGTGTGGCTGGATTGAAGAGCTTTTAGCAAAAAGAACACAGCATGTTGTTATCAATGGAGAGACGTCTACAGACGTTAAGGTAACCTCTGGCGTGCCACAGGGGAGTGTTATGGGACCATTGCTTTTTACAATATATGTAAATGACCTAGTAGATAGTGTCGGAAGTTCCATGCGACTTTTCGCGGATGATGCTGTAGTATACAGAGAAGTTGCAGCATTAGAAAATTGTAGCGAAATGCAGGATGATCTGCAGCGGATAGGCACTTGATGCAGGGAGTGGCAACTGACCCTTAACATAGACAAATGTAATGTATTGCGAATACATAGAAAGAAGGATGCTTAATTGTATGATTATATGATAGCGGAGCAAACACTGGTAGCAGTTACTTCTGTAAAATATCTGGGAGTATGCGTGCGGAACGATTTGAGGTGGAATGATCATATAATATTAATTGTTGGTAAGGCGGGTACCAGGTTGAGATTCATTGGGAGAGTCCTTAGAAAATGTAGTCCATCAACAAAGGAGGTGGCTTACAAAACACTCGTTCGACCTGTACTTGAGTATTTCTCATCAGTGTTGGATCCGTACCAGATCGGGTTGACGGAGGAGATAGAGAAGATCCAATAAAGAGCGGCGCGTTTCGTCACAGGGTTATTTGGTAATCGTGAAAGCGTTACGGAGATGTTTAGCAAACTCAAGTGGCAGACTCTGCAAGAGAGGCGTTCTGCATCGCGGTGTAGCTTGCTCGCCAGGTTTCGAGAGGGTGCGTTTCTGGATCAGGTATCGAATATATTGCTTCCCCATACTTATACCTCCCGAGGAGATCACGAATGTAAAATTAGAGAGATTAGAGGGCGCACGCAGGCTTCCAGACAGTCGTTCTTCCCGCGAACCATACGCGACTGGAACAGGAAATGGAGGTAATGACAGTGGCACCAAAAGTGCCCTCCCCCTCACACCGTTGGGTGGCTTGCAGAGTATAAATGTAGATGTAGATGTACTTATGTCATAATTCCTGTAACAATGATTTTTATGTTATTTCTATTCTTTTGTAAAGCCTGTACTACTACAAATGTCATCTGTATTGTTATGTTCTTTAATGATTTATTTTGTACCATTGTTATTGTATTCTCATGGTATTAAACTATAATTGACACCAGTTCATCAAATTAAGTAACTTGTAAGCATTCATTTCACTGCACACATTTCTGTTGGTCATAGTATATGCACAAGTTGGCACTGTTAGTGCTTGCATGTGTGATAATAATTCAGCAAGGGACTGTTTAACAGTATTGCTGGTTCTAAGGACATATCAAAAAAAATTTTGTGAGTGCACAATTGGTGGTTCATGGACTTGCTACATTTTTCCGCAAGACTCTTCGATGGTGATTGTGCACCTGCACAGTCGCAACAGATGGCTTCTGGCCGTCTCTACAAGGACTACAGTGGGTCTACATCTTTGATGGACCACCAATACCATTATTTCTACAAGGACAGCACTAGGTCTGCACCAATACCGTAATCTCTACCAGGACTACAGTGGGTCTACTCTGTGATGACCTACCTACCAATATTCTTCAAAACTTCGACTCTGCTGTGGGTTTGCTCTGTTGTGGCCCATTACCTGTTTGCATGTCAAGAGTCAGCACTTTCTTTCCGTTCGAAGGACAACACTACTTCTTCAAGACTGCATGGAAATCCACTACTTCTTTTACTAAAGAGACTTTGTGAAAAAAAACTGTAATTACTACTGTGATGAATGATGAGGACTGTCTTTACGGACTGTAAGAAAACTTTAGTTTTGACCAACATTATATCAATAAGTGTGTCCATTTGATTTATTTGTTATTGTAATTCTGAAAAAATTTTAACAAATATGTATAGGCCCATGCCCAAAATAATTTGTAAATTTTTTTTTGTAGGGAGCATGGGGGCTCTGTAAGTAGGCCTTTTAGGTTTTTATATTGGTAACGACATGTAGCGCTCTATATGAAAATCACTGACTGTGCTGTGTGCAGTCTGAGGCTCGCCGGCATTGTTGCAATATTCGCCATTGTAGTGTTGGGCAGTTGGCTGTTAACAGCGTGTAGCGTTGCGCTGTTGGAGGTGAGCCGCCAGCAGTGGTGGATGTGGGGAAGTGAGATGGCGAATTTTTGAGAGCGGATGATCTGGACGTGTACCCATCAAAAAGAGTACATTTGTAAGAATGGATGTCATGAACTGCTATATATATAATGACTTTTGAACACTATTGAGGTAAATACATTGTTTGTTCTCTGTCAAAATCTTTCATTTGCTAACTATGCCTACCAGTAGTTAGTGCCTTCAGTAGTTTGAATGTTTTATTTAGCTGGCAGTAGTGGCGCTCGCTGTATTGCAGTAGTTCGAGTAACGAAGATTTTTTGTGGGGTAAGTGATTTGTGAAACGTATAGGTTAATGTTAGTCAGGTCCATCCTTTTGTAGAGATTTTTGAAAGTCAGGTTGCGTTGCGCTAAAAATGTTGTGTGTCAGTTTAATGTGGATCAGAATAAGTAAAGAGAGTGATGCCTGTGTACGTTCAGTTTTGCTCAGTTGTTTGAAAATAAAATAATGTAAGAGGTTTATCAGCTCAGTAATTCATTAATTTTTCTAAGGGGACGTTTCAACAGTATCTGGTTTCTTGTCTTTGTCTTCATAATAGTCTCTACTAGAAGAAATATCAGTTATATCAATGTACATCCTCCCTGGGTTACTCTATCCACAAATGATACCTTGTGGGAATGCGTAGAGCGAACAGCGCGGAATCATTCCAGTTGCAACTGGAACGTTTTTCAGACCCAGACTGTACGCTACCGTTTCCAAACGGTTAGTTTGAGCTCTAGAGTTGACTAAGATCAATAGAACTTGGTAGTACTTTCGACTACCAAGAACGTGGTCGAATTAAAGCCTAGATGGAACTTGGGTCAATGACTTCAGATTCTCTTTACCTACGAGTACAATACGCATATACACTGAGGTGCAAAAGTCATGAATTAGCGAGACTTAGAGGGCCTTAGACACGGGTTCACAGGTAGATGCCGTGTTTCTTGACTTCCGCAAGGCGTTTGACACAGTTTCCCACAGTCGTTTAATGAACAAAGTAAGAGCATACGGACTATCAGATAAATTGTGTGATTGGATTGAGGAGTTCCTAGATAACAGAACGCAGCATGTCATTCTCAATGGAGAGAAGTCTTCCTAAGTAAGAGTGATTTCAGGTGTGCCGCAGGGGAGTGTCATAGGACCGTTGCTATTCACAATATACATAAATGACCTAGTGGATGACATCGGAAGTTCAGTGAGGCTTTTTGCAGATGATGCTGTGGTGTATCGAGAGGTTGCAACAATGGAAAATTGTACTGAAATGAAGGAGGATCAGCAGCGAATTGACGCATGGTGCAGGGAATGGCAATTGAATCTCAATGTAGACAAGTGTAATGTGATGCGAATAGATAGAAAGATAGGTCCCTTATCATTTAGCTACAAAATAGCAGGTCAGCAACTGGAAGCAGTTAATTCCATAAATTATCTGGGACTACGCATTAGGAGTGATTTAAAATGAAATGATCATATTAAGTTGATCGTCGGTAAAGCAGATGCCAGACTGGACTGAGATTCATTGGAAGAATCCTAAGGAAATGCAATCAAAAAACAAAGGAAGTGGGTTACAGTACCCTTGTTCGCCCACTGCTTGAATACTGCTCAACAGTGTGGGATCCGTACCAGATAGGGTTGATAGAAGAGATAGAGAAGATCCAACGGAGAGCAGCGCGCTTCGTTACAGGATCATTTAGAAATCGCGAAAGTGTTACTCCGGTGGAAGACTCTGCAAGAGACGCTCCGTAGCTCGGTACGGGCTTATGTTAAAGTTTCGAGAACATACCTTCACCGAAAAGTCAAGCAGTATATTGCTCCCTCCTACGTATATCTCGCGAAGAGTCCATGAGGATAAAATCAGAGAGATTAGAGCCCACACAAAAGCATACCAACAATCCTTCTTTCCACGTACAATACAAGACTGGAATAGAAGGGAGAACCGATAGAGGTACTCAGGGTACCCTCCGTCACACACCGGCTGGTGGCTTGCGGATTATGGATGTAGATGTAGATGTAGATGTAGATGTAGATATCCACATGTACAGATGCAGATAGTATTGAGTACAGGAGTATGAAAGGACAGTGCATTGGCGGAGCTGTCATTTGTTCTCAGGCGATCCATGTGGAATGGTTTCTACGTGATTATTGCCGAACGACGGGAATTAACAGACTTTAAACGCGGAGCTTTTCGCATGGGGTATACCGTTTCGGAAACTGTTAGGGAATTTAGTGTCAAGCGTGTGCCGAGAATACCAAATCTCAAGCATTACCTATCACTATGGTCAACGCAGTGATCGATGGTCTTTACTTGACGACCGAGAGTAGCGGCAATTGCGTAGAGTTGTCAGGAGTAACAGACAAGTGCAACTGTGTGAAATAACCTCAAAAATCAATGCATGTCGTCCGATGAACGTATGTCTTTAGGATAGTGTGGCAAAATTTGGTGTTAATGGCCTATGGCAGCAGCTGACAGCCGCGAGTGCCTTAGCTAACACCACGACATCGCCTGCAGCGGTTCTCCTGGACTTGGGACCATTTGGTTGGGCCCTAGACGACTGGAAAACTGATCAGACGAGTCGTGAGTTCAGCTGTTAACAGCTGATGTTAGGGTTCGGGGGTGGCGCAGACCCCACGAAGACATGTACCGAAGCTGTCAGCAAGGTACTATCCAACTTAGTGGTGGCTCCATAATGATGTAGAGTGTGTTCACGTAGAATGGAGTAAGTCCTCGGTCCAATTGAACCTATCACTGACTCGAAATGGCTATGACCGTCTATTTGGATACCATTTTGGACTTCATGTATCCAAACAACGATGGAAATTTTATGGATGACAATCTGCTGTAGTGCCGGGCCATAGTTGTTCTTGACTGGTATGAAGGACAATCTGGACAGTTCGAGTGAATGATTTAGGCACCCAGATCGCCCGGCTTGAATCCCATTGAACATTTATGGGATATAATTTAGAGGTCAATATGTGCACAACATCCTGAATCGGCAATATTTTCGCAATTGTGGATGGCTACAGACGCAGCAATGGGTAATATTCCTGCAGGGGACATCCAACGACTTGTTGAGTCCATGCCATGTCGAGCTGCTGCATTACCCCAGGAAAAAGGAGGTCCAACACAATACTAGGAAGTACCTCATGACTTTTCTCACCTTGGTGTATGTCTGACGCCGTGTCACGGATTTAGAAGGGAGATAGTTCAGCCAATTTTTTCAGATATGCTCATTCTTTACAATTGTGTATTATCGGAACAGCATTTGGAAATTTGGAAATTTGTGGTAAGTTCCTATGGGACCAAACTGATGAGGTTAACGGTCCCTAGGCTTATATATCATTTAATTCAACTTAAACTAACTTACGCTAAGGATAACATACACACCCATGCCCGACAGAGAACACGAACCTCAAACGTGGTGAGGGGGGGGGGGGGGGGTGGGGGTGGACGAACCATGCCAGGCGCTTTAGACCGCATGGCTACCTTGCGTGGTGAACAGCACTGTCCCATACATTGTCAAGGTATAAAATTTGCGATATGAGGAAGATTTCATCTTCAAAGGCAACAGACTACAGACACATCGCGAACACCATCCTCCGGGAGGAAGAAACTACTAAGTGTAGACCACTCATTGCAGCTCTACTGAATCCCTAACAGACATTTGATAACCTCCAGAAGGCCTCCGTAAAGAAGTGGAGCAGTTTTAGGCAATAATATCTCAACCACATAACGGACAGCATGCCTAGGAGGATCCCGTCATGTGACACTGACAGGACAGAGGAACCCAATACTGAATACCATATGGTAACAGATTACGGTTTTACTGACGTGCCAAGTAGTTAGCTGTAGAACGCACGACCTTTTTATTCTACAGTAAAGTTACTATTTAGTTTCATAGAACTTATTATTTAATTCCATATACTCATGATCCACGCCCAAGCATGTCCGAAAATATGCTAGCGGTATGAAATTGTTTTGCTCCATTTGTAATGTAGGAATCGATGGAAAGCTGACATTTTTCTGAAGTGCAGTCCAATACAGTGATGTACCGATTTATTTACAGTTATATCAGGGACGTATGTATCGAAAAACAGTATTCTACATACACTCCTGGAAATTGAAATAAGAACACCGTGAATTCATTGTCCCAGGAAGGGGAAACTTTATTGATACATTCCTGGCGTCAGATACATCACATGAGCACACTGACAGAACTACAGGCACATAGACACAGGCAACAGAGCATGCACAATGTCGGCACTAGTACAGTGTATATCCACCTTTCGCAGCAATGCAGGCTGCTATTCTCCCATGGAGACGATCGTAGAGATGCTGGATGTAGTCCTGTGGAACGGCTTGCCATGCCATTTCCACCTGGCGCCTCAGTTGGTCCAGCGTTCGTGCTGGACGTGCAGACCGCGTGAGACGACGCTTCATCCAGTCCCAAACATGCTCAATGGGGGACAGATCCGGAGATCTTGCTGGCCAGGGTGTTGACTTACACCTTCTAGAGCACGTTGGGTGGTACGGGATACATGCGGACGTGCATTGTCCTGTTGGAACAGCAAGTTCCCTTGCCGGTCTAGGAATGGTAAAACGATGGGTTCGATGACGGTTTGGATGTACCGTGCACTATTCAGTGTCCCCTCGACGATCACCAGAGGTGTACGGCCAGTGTAGGAGATCGCTCCCCACACCATGATGCCGGGTGTTGGCCCTGTGTGCCTCGGTCGTATGCAGTCCTGATTGTGGCGCTCACCTGCACGGCGCCAAACACGCATACGACCATCATTGGCACCAAGGCAGAAGCGACTCTCATCGCTGAAGACGACACGTCTCCATTCGTCCCTCCATTCACGCCTGTCGCGACACCACTGGAGGCGGGCTGCACGATGTTGGGGCGTGAGCGGAAGACGGCCTAAAGGTGTGCGGGACCGTAGCCCAGCTTCATGGAGACGGTTACGAATAGTCCTCGCCGATACCCCAGGAGCAACAGTGTCCCTAATTTGCTGGGAAGTGGCGGTGCGATCCCCTACGGCACTGCGTAGGATCCTACGGTCTTGGCGTGCATCCGTGCGTCGCTGCGGTCCGGTCCCTGGTCGACGGGCACGTGCACCTTCCGCCGACCACTGGCGACAACATCGATGTACTGTGGAGACCTCACGCCCCACGTGTTGAGCAATTCGGCGGTACGTCCACCCGGCCTCCCGCATGCCCACTATACGCCCTCGCTCAAAGTCCGTCAACTGCACATACGGTTCACGTCCACGCTGTCGCGGCATGCTACCAGTGTTAAAGACTGCGATGGAGCTCCGTATGCCACGGCAAACTGGCTGACACTGACGGCGGCGGTACACAAATGCTGCGCAGCTAGCGCCATTCGACGGCCAACACCGCGGTTCCTGGTGTGTCCGCTGTGCCGTGCGTGTGATCATTGCTTGTACAGCCCTCTCGCAGTGTCCGGAGCAAGTATGGTGGGTCTGACACTCCGGTGTCAATGTGTTCTTTTTTCCATTTCCAGGAGTGTATTTAGCACTCTGCTTTACGGAAGACGGAAGTCTGTAGGGGTTAACTGGAAGAGCATGCAGCAGTCCTTAGCAGTTAGTAAACCAAAGTCAGTGGCGAACCGTAACAGAAAGAAGATGTTTTTGCTGCTAAATAGTTTGCATGGCAGAGATGAAGGACAGAGGTGGCATGAAGTCTTGGGGAGGAGTACCAGGTCACAAGCAGTGTGAAGCCTAGTGCAGGATTGGCTTAGATGATTGTCAACATAGTGGAGCTAGGCAGGAATTTTACTAAAGAGGATCTGTTAGTGACTGTGGGTGGAGCAGGGAATAGTTTTGATAGGGATGGGAATATGATGTAGTTGTTGACCTGGTAAATATAACTGCTCAAACTGGTGACACTAATGTGCACATTGTGTAGCAGTTTCAGCTTCATGATTGGCCTCATCTTAATGCCCCTGTCAGGTGTGTTAACATGGGACTGGGGAAGGCACTGATGGCGCAGGTCGTGGTTCACATTGCTATGGTGCCAGTTGAGTCTATCAACAGATCGGGTTTCACTAGGCATGGTCTGCTCCTCAATAGATATGGGAACGGAGGCTGGCAATACTTACAGGTAACAGTGTACTGGGTGGTGATGTGGTGACTCATGAAAAAATTCCTGTAGTAGTTGGTGTTAGACACGCAAATTTTCTTGATTGAAGACAGCCAATAGGCATCCCTGCTTAGAGGAAGTCCCGCTGACAAAGAAATCACATTCAGAGGAGCTCAGGTATACAGGTAGAGAAGGAATTCGCATATTTCATCAAAATATAAGAGGTATTAGGGATAAAGTTAGTGAACCGCTTGTAGATGGTGACTCTGACATTGTTGATACATCAGAGCACTCTTTAAATAATTTGACAATTCAGAGGTTTCCTGTGCCAGGACACAGATTATCTGGTTGATTTTCTAGGTGTTCTTTGCAGAGAGGGGCAGTGGCTTTGCATATAAAAAACAGTATTCCATTTGAGTCTGTAGATGTATCATGATACTGCACTTAACGGGTATTTGAATGCCGTGCAGGGGCCGTTGAATTTAGTGACACTAACCTCCTAATTGTTGTTGTTTATAGGTCCCCTAACTCTGACTTCAGTGCATTTCTGCTCAAGGTAGAGAGGACGCTTGGTTTACTTTATAGGAAGTACCAAAAAATAGTTATACGTGGTGACTTCAGCATTAATTTTGTATGTGATTGCCCATGAAAAAAGATGTTAGAAGGTCTGCTAAACTCATATGATCTGAAGCAGACTATGTTCTTTCCAAGCAGGGTGCACAGGAACAGTAGCATGGCCACAGACAATGTTTCTATTCATTCTTCATTACTAAAAGGGCATTCTATTAGTGAAGAGGTTAATGGCCTTTCAGACCATGATGCACAAATTCTGACACTAAAAGGTATCTGTACTCGAACAAATGTTGTATAATAAGAAATTATGTAGAGAAGCTAATCCAACGGCAACAGAGAGTTTCTTAAATCTCATTAAGGAACAAGAGTGGCGGGATGTTTATAGTGCCGATAACAAAGATGATGGATATAATGGTATTTCAAAGTTGCTTTCCATTATAACGCTGTAAACAGGGTACTAACAGTAAAAGGCAGCGTGGGTTACTGACTAGCGGAATAAGGATATCATATCAAGTTTTCATGATAAAGTTCATGGCTTGTTGAAAATGAATTAACACTAAATCACAATAAGACTCAGTTTTTACAGTTTTTAAAACACAGTTAAACAAAACCTGACGTTTGACCTTCACAGAATGTGAATGTGATTAGTGGAGATGAGCAGTTCAGATTTCTAAGTGTTCAGATAGGTAGCAAACTGTTGTGAAATAGCGCACATTGAGGATCTAGTACAAAGACGTAATGGTGCCATTTTTACTATACGAACGGTACCTGAAGGAAATTATAGTTCGCCACGAAAAATATTCTACTTTGCTTATTTTCATTCGCTTATGTCGTATGGCATGGGGTAACTCTACCCATTCTCAAAGGGTATATTTGGCTCAAGAACGGGCAGGGTGGGCAATGAGTGGTGTAAGGTCGCAAACCTGTTCATTAGTCTGGGTATTCTGACATTGGACTCATATATTTATATTCTTTACTATCGTTTGCTCTTAACAATAGTAGGTTATTCGAAAGAATAAGGTGCTTTCAACCGGCATTTGGATCGCACTTCCTTGACTCTTGTGCAGAAAGGTGAGCAGTATACTACAGTAGCCATTTTCAATCAATTACCACAAGAATTTAAAAACCCTAGCAGTAATCCACGCGCTTTCAAATTGAAAGAGAAGAGTTTCCTCATGGCTAACTCCATCTATTCGGCCGAGGAGTTCCTTGAAAACTTAAACTGATTTCTACGTGATACTGTAGATTGCATTTACGTAAACTTATGGGTTGTCTTTTTTGGGTTCATCAACCTTTTATTTTTATCTGCTATGACTTTTATGTTGTAATTTCATGTACTGACACGTTCCCTGACCTTGGAGATTGACTCCTCAATTTGACCCTTCAAAACTACAAGTGTAAAATCAAAATAACGTTTGCTTGCTATTGTCGTTCGATCCGTTGTACAGGTGGATGTGCGGACCTGTGACCGAGCTATTACTCACGGTCGCCAATGTACTACTGTCGATATATACCTCTTCTTTCTCAAAACTGCTGCCATAAAGTAAAGTTTTATTTTATAGAGAAGTCGGCGCTTCTCGAATTCGGCATATGTCTGTTGTCAGTTACATGATTTTGCTGCTGGCGACGGTTATAGTTGAATGGTCAACGTCAGAATCATAGGAAAATGTTTCACACATTGCATGTGAATTACCTGCAGGTGGTGACTAAGTTTAGTGATGCAAAATTGTTCCTATTTGCGACTTACAGTGATCATAGCGTTTAGAGTGTAGTGATTCTCTTGTTGGGTCAAAGACAAAGATTCGCGTTACCGGCAGCACTCTAAAAGACAGCGAACGATCTGTTCTATCCAGCAAAGTAATTACACGCATGGGCAACTGCTTCCCAGAGGGAAGAATGAGTTCTGGAGCATATGTGGTTTGCAGAAGAAGCTGCCCTGCTATCTCCTTTGTGCGCAAGTTACAAAATGCACTAACGCTCCAATAGAAGAACCTAAACAGGTATGAATAAAGTTACATGTCTTTACGAGAAAAAAAAAAAATCTGCTGTTCTTGATTTCTGTCAGTAATATGAGCAACATATGGTGAAACGTATAACACCACCGCACCCTCATAGGTGACATCGTAGTGATCTTAAAATGTAAGCCGATTAATCGGAAATAAGGCAATCGCTTGCAGTTTACACCGAGTTGAAGAAAAGTTCATGTGCTGAGAAATAATACGATATTCCCACCAGCTCAACTTTATGTAAAACAACGACACATTAACAATTCAAAGTTTTGTACTGGTCGTAGGTAATGAAACTCACGTGAATTGTTGGTGAAAGGGGAGAAAGGAAAGGAAAGTAAAGGAACTGATGATATCAGCTGCATCGAGACATTATCCGGAATCAGCGGCAAAGAGTGAACGTGTGTGCCAGACTAGGAATCGAAACCGGAACTCCTGCTTTGTTGTCAGTTGCGTTAACCACTGAATCACCTGCACACACTATCAATTGCATGTTCACGGACTATCTCGGCACGCTAGCTGGCCGACCCACGTTCCCATCTAGCGCCATCATTATCCACTGTCTCCATCCATTAAGCCTGTGCTCTTTAAGACTCCCACTGGAGGTCAAAGATAAAGGTAAGTCTGCGCTAACGGTTCTGGATTCGTAGCCCATCCAGGAGTCCGAAAGAATAGATACATCACTTTCATGTAACTTAAGTCTTTTTCTCATTAGCTCATGACAGTACATGTCACTGGAAACTGGGTCGCAATGAGAGAATAATGCATTCCAAGCAACAAAAAATCTTTTTAGTGAAACCACAGGTACGCATCAGTACTAAAATGATCTCGTTGTCTTTCTTCTTTCTGTGACAAAAAATTAAGACACTCAGAAGACATGATCAGCTCTCAGCGTGACGTGTACAGGTACACACCATAGGCGTGCGTGTGATTGCAGTTCCAACTCTCTATGACAAGTAGAACTGCCAACAGAATGAATTAGAGTAGATCGCATTTAGTGTTGAGCCACCACTGGCAAGGTACGTAATTTGCGGCGTCAACAGCGTCAGATATTGAGTAATCACTGTCACGAACACGAACAGATCCTAACAGCGTTTGAAAGGGGCAACAGTGTGTCTCCATTTGTCAGTGTGGTCGAATATCGCGACAACCATGTTATTGGGGCATTCTGATGTAACAGTGACCCAGTGTTGGTCTGCAGGAGAACTTGAGGGCAGTCATACCTGTCGTCCAGTTAGCAGTCGGTCATGTCTGATCACCACAATAGACGGTCAAGCAGACTGTAACCACTTTATATCAACACCTCCATATAAAGAATGAATGTGCTTGGAAGCAGTAGTTAGTATTTCTAGATCCCTAAACACACCTCTGCTGGATATGCTAGAGTTTACATCATTAAATAATTCTTGTTAGATGCTTTTGCACCTGGAAAGCTTTAGCTTAGCTTGACGAATTGCCATAGAAAATAACCCCATTTGTAAATATATTTGAATTTAAACAGATTTTTTTAACATGATGGTACGAGCTGCTCTTTCTAACTCACCTTTGCACTTTCTGCAGGTTTCTAATCTCTAAATACGTGGTCAGATTGTGTTAACATTAATATATCCATTTTGCTGATTGTTGAGCTTTGTGGCTGTGGATTAGATGAACGCGTGTAGAAAAGTAATGCCTCCGAATTTAATTATGTTACGTATCTTAAAGCTTTATAAGTAAAACAAAAATTACTAACCTTCTACATCTTTAGTCTTCATATTTGAGGCCTTCTGTCTCTAGAGGGCCAGAATTGTAGAACTTAACATGGCAGTGTATAACACATTTATGTTGGTGCGTGACAAATAACGTCTTGCAATCGCGTTTCGGATTCGGTGAGTCTTCCCACACGTGTAGCTCCCTCTCTATCGACGTGGTGACGCCAGGCCAAACACGACCGCTGCGACGTCTGCAGCAGTCCGACGCCTTGGTTTCATTGTCATTGATTGTTCTCCATATTGTTCAGACTTGGCCTCATCCGATTTTCATCTATTTCCAAAAATTAAATAGCACTTTCGAGGACTTCGCGTTGATAACCATGAAGCGGTGCAGGCATATGTGATGTTGTGGTTCCGTCAACAATATCAGACAGTCGATAGCGATGTTATCAACAATCTGGTCTCATTGGGAGATATGTGTTCGCTGCCTTGGTAACCATGTTGAGAAATAAATACGGAGACGAGAAATATAAAGATGTTTAATGTTAACAACGTTTTTTCAAATCCTTAAGAGTTTTCATATAAATACTAGGAGACATTATTTTTCAGCATACCTTTGTATTATTTTATGAAATACGTCAAAAAGAAACTTTTATGTATACTTTCATTTCGGCAGACACCGTTTCGGGTTAACACCCGTCCTCAGTAGGCGTGAAACATATTTAATTTTCTGTTAGCACATAGCTAAACTCAAATACATCTGCATCTACGTGATTACTGTGCTATCCATAATAAAGTGCCTGGCAGAGGGTTCAATGAAACACCTTGGAAACCTAAAAATACGGAATCAATTTGACATCACCTGTCGATTTCAAATTGGATGCTTCAACTGCCCTGTACAAATTACAAATTACTTTTTGTATCTACTATCTATCCTGAGTTCTAAATTTGCGATATATTTGCCTTCTATTCGGCTTTTTGTTGCTCCAGTTTTTTGCACTTGTAACTGTCGAGCACACGGTTTACAGTAATTTTGCCTGAAAATCTTACCCAAAAGCACCTGGCTTGTTGCTCTACGTGAAAATGTCTCATCACTCGATACCGTCCGATTCATAATTGTTCCAGGGCACCTCGTATCCATTTGCAAGTGCTTCTTGTCTCCCTCCCATTTCTTCAGAATCAACAATGAAAGAGCGTTGCTGTAGCATAGTCCCCTCCTAGGAACTCTTGTTAGCATCCAACTTCTTACAGTATTACCTTACAATTCTGTGCCCTGTAAAGTCACAGAATACAAACGTATGCACGAATTTCAGACACACAGAAGATCGTATGAATTAAAATCAGTTATAAAATACCGGGTGATCAAAAAGTCACTGCTTAGTGCATTCATCTCTTGGGCTCCCTCTACGATTTTTACCCTCCACGCTGCCCTCCAGTACTAAATTGGTGATCCCTTGATGCTTCAGAACATGTCCTACCATCCGATCCCTTCTTCTAGTCAAGTTGCGCCACAAACTCCTTTTCTCCCCAATTCTATTCAATACTTCCTCATTAGTTATGTGATCTACCTATCTAATCTTCAGCATTCTTATGTAGCACCAAATTTTTAAAGCTGCTATTCTCTTCTTGTCCAAACTATTTATCGTCCATGTTTCACTTCCATACATGGCTACACTCCCCACAAATACTTTCAGAAACGACTTCCTGACACTTAAATCTATACTCGATGTTAACAAATTTCTCTTCTTTAGAAACGCTTTCCTTGCCATCGCCAGTCTACATTTTATATCCTCTCTACTTCGACCATCATCAGTTATTTTGCTCCCCAAATAGCAAAACTCCTTTACTACTTTAAGTGTCTCATTTCCTAATCTAATTGCCTCAGCATCACCCGACTTAATTCGACTGCATTCCATTATCCTCGTTTTCCTTTTGTTGATGTTCATCTTATACCCTCCTTTCAAGACACTGTCCATTCCGTTCAATTGCTCTTCCACGTCCTTTGCTGTCTCTGACAGAATTACAATGTCATCGTCGAACCTCAAAATTTTTATTTCTTCTCCGTGGATTTTAATACATACTCCGAATTTTTATTTCGTTTCCTTCACTGCTTGCTCAATACACAGATTGAACAACATTGGGGAGAGGTTACAACCCTGTATCACTCCCTTCCCAACCACTGCTTCCCTTACATTTCCCTCGACTCTTATAACTGCCATCTGGTTTCTGTACAAATTGTAAATAGCCTTTCGCTCCCTGTATTTTACCCCTGCCACCTTCAGAATTGGAAAGAGAGTATTTCATTCAACATTGTCAAAAGCTTTCTCTAAGTCTACAAATGCTAGAAACGTAGGTTTGCCTTTCCTCAATCTTTCCTCCAAGATAAGTCGTAGGGTCCGTATTGCCTCACGTGTTCCTACATTTCTACGCAATCCAAACTGATCTTCCCCGAGGTCGACTTCTACCAGTTTTTCCATTCGTCTGTAAATAATTCGCATTAGTATTTTGCAGCTGTGACTTATTAAACTGATAGTAATTTTCACATCTGTCAACACCTGCTTTCATTGGGATTGGAATTATTATATTCTTCTTGAAGTCTGAGGGAATTTTGCCTGTCTCATACATCTTGCTGGAGGGATGGTACAGTTATGTCAGGACTGGCTCTCCAAAGGCTGTCAGTAGTTCTAATGGAGTGTTGTCTACTCCCGGGGCCTTGTTTCGACTTATGTCTTTCAGTGCTCTGTCAAACTCTTCACGCAGTATTGTGTCTCCCATTTCATCTTCATCTCCTTCCTCTTCCATCTCTATATTATTGTCCTCAAAAACATCGCCCCTATATAGAACCTCTATATACTCCTTCCATCTTTCTGCTTTCCCTTCTTTGCTTAGAACTGGGTTTCCATCTGAGTTGGCGCTTCATCTGCTCAGAATAGCAATAATTAGCTTAAAAAAGTAACAGAAAGCAAAGATGTTGTATACAGGAAATGCTCAATATGTCCACCATCATTTCTCAACAATATCTGTAGTCGAGGAATAATGTTGTGAACAGCACTGTAAAGCTCTCCGAAGTTATGGTGAGGCATTGGCGTCGGATGTCGCCTTCAGCATCCCTAGAGATGTCGGTCGATCACGATACACTTGCGACTTCAGGGAACCCTATAGTCAAGACTGAGGTCTGGGGACCTGGGAGGCCAAGCATGACGAACGTGGCGGCTGAGCACACGTTCATCACCAAACGACGGGAGCAAGAGATCTTTCACGCGTCTAGCAATATGGGGAGGAGCGACAACCTGCATAAACATCATACGTTCCAGCAGGTGTTTATCAGCCAGGCTGGGGATGATGCGACTCTGTAACATATCGGCTTACTTCTCACCCGTCACGGTATCTGTTATAAAACCAGAATCACGCATTTCCTCGAAGAAAAAAGCCCCGATGATGATAGATGTGGTAAATCCAACCCATCTCGTCGTGCAATGGAGTTTACACGACAGTTCTATGATTTTTGGTAGCCCAAATTCTGCAGTTGTTGGCGTTGACAGACCCTCGGAGCGTGAAATGAGCTTCGTCGGTCCACAACACGTTACTCAACCAATCGTCATATTCCGCCATCTTCTGAAACGCCCACACCGCAAATGCCCTCCGCTTCACTAAATCGCCAGGTAACAGTTCATGGATTTTGTACGGGTAGCATCGTAGGGTACGCCTGTGTCAACCAAACGGTAGTGTATGGAATGCCGGTGCAACGCGCGACTGCACGAGCGCTGACTTCCCCGTCCACAGACGAACCCGCTGTAGTCTCCTTTTCTTCCTGAACTGTCTCTGCACAATCACGCCTTGTGCTCGGTCAGCCACTACGGGGTCTATCGTCTAAACAACCCGTGGCTTCGAGCTTCGAAATCATTCTCGCCACAGCTGCATTTCTAAACGGACTTTTACCCGTTCGAATCCCCTTCCTATGGCGATAGGATCGTGACGCTGAACTAGCTCATTCCCCATTCCGATAATACAGCTTCACTAAAAGCGCCACCGAGCTAGGTGGCGCAGTGGTTAGCACACTGGACTCGCATTCCGGAGGACGACGGTTCAATCCCGTCTCCTGCCATCCTGATTTAGGTTTCCCGTGATTTCCCTAAATCGTTTCAGGCAAATGCCGGGATGGTTCCTTTGAAAGGGCACGGCCGATTTCCTTCCCAATCCTTCCCTAACCCGAACTTGCTCTCCGTCTCTATTGACCTCGTTGCCGACGGGACGTTAAACACTAACTACCACCACCACTAAAAGCACCTTTTCAGGTAACGTCAACATGCTGCGACTGCTGGCGCGGTTCCAGACTGAAGCACCTAGATCCACTCGTCCACAGTGGCAGGCTTACTGGGCGGGAGACACTGTTTTCTAGGCATCTTTACTTGCTGACCGCGCGCTCACAAGACGCGAAAGAGGTGACGCGATCAACGGGTGCACTAGAGAGACTGTCCAGTGCACCTATGCAAAACTTTATCGGATTTTCACTCTGGTTCCCATTTCGCTACCGATCGGACCTTACTTTCGGAATTCGCCTCGTATTTTGAGGAAGAAGTTATACAAAAGTGTTTTGCGTCTAAGTGGACCCACAAACGCATATTGTTTCGGTGTAGAAGGAAAGAAGATTGAAATTTAACGTATCGTCGATGACGTCATTAAGTACAGCGCACAAGCTGGGACTGTGGAAGGTTGGAAATAGAAATCGACCGTGCCGTTTTCAGGGAAATGATTCTGGTATTCGCCTTAAGCAACTTGGTTAAAACACGGAAAAGCTAAAGCTTGACGGACGCATTGGGATTTTAACTATAACCTCTTGAACGAAAGCCCAGTATCTTTCCACAGCGCCTCCTCGCTCTGCGTTTAGTGCAGTGTTCTTGAGAATTATAGAAAGGCATCTCACAAAATTGCAGACTACCATTAGAGACGTTAAAAAGGTGTACATCTACTAACTGTACCCAGCCATGCCTTCCTGTGCCTCAGACTACAAAACCCGTGAATTCTTCACAATTGCTAAATATGTATGGAAGTCGGATATATGTTCCAATCTCTTAGTCCTCCCCACTCTCTGTAAATCTCATCCTCCCCTTCTCTTCGGCCATCTGCTCCCACCTCTCTCTGTTCTACACTCTCTCTATCTCTCCTCCTCCCGCTCTAATTGTACATCTCATCTTCCTTGTCTCTCTGTCTATCTTCACCTTCTACACCTCGTCTACCTATTCCTTCCACTCCACCTCACATGTCTGTCTATCTCCTCCATATTCTGCTCCTCCTCTCTTCGTCAATCTCCTCCTCCACTTCTCTTTGTCCATCTTCTCCTTCTCCTCTTTTTGTACATTTCTTCTCTCTCTCTCTGTCCATATTTTTCTCCCTCCTCTCTTTGTCAATCTCTTTCTCAATCCCTCTATGTCCCTCCTCCTTCCCTCCCTTGATCCATCTTCTGAACAAACGAACATATACGTTTTTATTTTTATACATAGACCATTAAAACGGAAATACCGAAAAGGGTAGGAAATATCGAAGTTTGTGTATACGGTACTCAGACTGTGTGTATGTGGTACAATAGGAATAATGCATGGTTAAATTTGTAGATGATTATGGGGTAGAAAGAGTGCGACATTTTGTACACGGAGGTGCCACCTGAGCCAGCAACAACTCTCTAATTTACGTGAGCATCGAGTCGTCCGAAGTATGAATGACACATATGGGCAAGTTTTTTTATGCTGTCTCATCAAACGTAGTGACCAACATTTTCAGCAGTGGCCCCTTCATTTTGTGCTGGTCAGGACAATAATCAAACACTGTCTGTACGAGGCAGGTCATGGCATCATAGGCAGCGTAGAGTCTTATGACATCTTGTTGAAAGATGCCCTTCACAAGTCAGAAGTGTAACTGCTGCTGTTCAAATTACCAGCTGTATGAACCAGAGGTGATCGTATTGTCTACCACGTGGCACTGCATAGCACACCATACTCCAAGACACGATGGCGAATTCAATTTGACAATATGTAACATTCCATTTCAAACAATGGGTCTACTCTTTCGTATTGTGCAATACGGAGCCAGGCTATTGTAAGAAAGAGAGAGAAGATGGCGTTGGACGTCATTGAGCTTCCAGCATGGCACCTGGGTGACGTGGGTTGTCGTCGGTCATGAAAGAGATCGCTGTTGGCAAAAATAGGCAGCAATATACACACAGTAAAACAAACTTTCTTGAGCGCTGGTTCTCTGAAAGACAAAGCAGCAGATCCCTACCTTGTGTCGCAGCTTGAAGGTCAGAGCTGCCAAGTCAGTCACTTAGGGGAGACCATCAGGAGCAGACATATGTCGGCTGTACCTCTTGTTCATTAAATTAATTGTTGAATTTTATGCATTAAAAGTACAATCTGCACTGTTGGATTCCGTTATCAACAAATTAGAAGTGTTTCTCGTCAATTACAGTACGTATTAGTGGTTATACTTGCATATTCGCAATCGGTTATTGTGAGGTTACGCATGTGCGCGGTAAGTGTCTTCCGTGTAACCTACAAACAGTTGCTGTGTGAGATATTAATATTAAAGAACAAAGTGTTAAGTAAAGTGTATGGGATGACACAACAGGATAATCGGACAATTATGGTGCATCTGTTTTAAACGGTTCCCCTCGATTTAGTGCCAACATAAATAGTTCGGGATTCTCTCCATAGTTCACCATAGCAGCTATATTTCCACATCCGGATCGGACGAGCCGACTTCCAGTGCTTCAACTACAGCTAAAGGGAAATCATCTGAGGGAAGCAGGTTAGTGGATTTCAAATCAAGAACCTCGCTATGTGACGGACTTGCATGTTTCCAGTGATGACCTCGTACTGAGACGCCCTTTAAACCTGCAGGGCAGAACAGGTGATTAGGATTGTGGAAAGAGCCAAATAAAGTGTGAGACAGGTTCACTCAAAATTGTAATTTATTGTAGTTTAATAACACATTTACAACCAAAATGGCACATAGCCGAACCTTTAGAACTACGAGTTTCAAAACGGCAATTATTTCACGGCTGAAGGCCTCCAAACAAGAATTCTTTACAGTCAAGAAAACATAAATGCAGTTAAAATAGCAAATAAAATTATTAAAATACATATGGTATCACAGCTAGGCTGGAAAGCCTCAAGGCAAGGTAGATAGAACAAACATATGCAAGGTGCAATACAAGCGGCTGAGGCTACAATTAAATTTGAAAATCTTAGGATATATTACCATAATCCTTTAAGGCAGAAGGCCCCAATGTTTTTCTTAAAGGGTAATTTCAAGAGTAAGGTTTTAAAGCCTTAAGGCCCACAATTGAGTTTCCAAAATTCAAAATACATAAAGTACAGTAAAAACAAGAATTTTTAAATCATTGGCTAAGATTGTAAACAGACAATTAAACACCGGTGAGAAGGGAAATAAAGAAAACGGCACTCAGAAGCCTCTAGGGAGGTAGGTCTGCCGTCGCTCACTTAGGTGAGACAGTTGGTGAGCCCAACTACACTTGATCCGTCAGAACTCAACCAAGCGAGAGCCCTGGACCGACCAACTCAACGATTTGCTTACTATCAGTCAAGCTACCAACGTGATTATCCACAAAGAAATATGCATTAGCTATGAAAACTGCACACCATGTTGGGTGAGGAAAGGGCGCTGCCTGAAATTACGTTAGTGGGCAGGGCAGGTAACTGGAACACTAACGGCCACAGGGCAGAAAATTCCGCTGGTGCACTCGAACTGTAGTCAAACAATATAGTTAATTGCACCGCATGGCGGTTAAATTTCCCCAATAGAAACAGTGTAGCTCATAGGAAGACCTTCGCAACAGCAAACCACCGAAACGAATCACGCAACATAATGGACGTGCCTTGGGTAGTTGAAACCACTACTCAACTTCGACATCCTGAGTCGGTGAACCACCAAGCTCGTAGTGATTGGACAGCTCCACACGCGCTCCGACACTGCGTAGGGGCCGCCAGCGGACCCAGCAAACTCCACCGCGCGGAGATAACTTCCCTGGTCCGCAGCAAACGACCGACTCCCTCAGAATGGCGACAATATCTAAAATAGTCGTCAGGGGAAATAACGCCAACTACACGCACAAACTGACAAACACTGCTCGAAGACCTGAATGATACCCAACAGTAACTAAGCACGCACGAAGACAAATTTGGAGTCGATACACGCACACACAGTCGACTCATGAACGATCGGCGAACCAAAACGCGTCGTCCGGTAGGAAGACCGACCGACGATCCACCAAGACCGTGGCCTGGCTCAAGTGATGCGTGGCGGCAATGGTCAGGCGAGCCGTGTTCAAGCAGACCTCACTCCTCCAACCTGGCCGCACTAGTGCCACTTTGAAACTCCCCCACTGGGAGGTCCGGACTGCACTGCAGACATGTTCCAAATGACTGGCAGACCCGAACTCGCGACCTGAACTGGCTTACGATAGACAAGACCGGGAAGTAATAGCTGTCGAGCAAAGATACTACGAGACGGGATATATCAAGACACGCTGCTAGCGGCGGTCACGGTCAGGCAAAGCCGCGACTCATTGACAGTAGCAATTTAAACTAACGTAGTGAGGTGGGCGTAGGTTAAAAATAGGTGTAAAATACATGATGGCGGGAACACAAGAGGAGTGTTTTAATGGCTCTGAGCACTATGGGACTTAACATCTATGGTCATCAGTCCCCTAGAACTTAGAATCACTTAAACCTAACTAACCTAAGGACATCACACAACACCCAGGCAGACAAAATCCCTGACCCCGCCGGGAATAGAACCCGGGAACCCGGGCGTGGGAAGCGAGAACGCTACCGCACGACCACGAGATGGGGGCAGGAGTGTTTTAAATGTCCTTTGCTCTCGGAGCATTCACACACGAGTATGTCCATCATGATACTGCACGCAGGAACGGAACTCGTCTGAAAAGGCTACGTGATGTCGCTCCTGTGTCCAGTGACGTCACTGGGCTCCCTTCGCCCATACACATCCTTCTGCTGCCACGTCAACGAGAGCTGCAACAAATCTCGACATACGCTATGTTCGAGGCTCTACACTGTGCGTGTGGATCTTAGCCTTACAGCAGTGAAGCGTATTGGGAAACTAAAGTTACGTGACGTGGTGGCACGATCGTGCACCTCCAAGCGAACATCTTGTCTGTTCACTCGGACACTACTCACACGTGGCCGTTGAGCTCCCGCAATGTCGTGAGGATTGTCCTCCTGAACCGATGGGTTCATATTTGCGTAATAGTCATGTGATGCCGACTAACACGAGCATCAGTATCGTGGAGAAGTGAACAGAGTCTTGATAGGCTACGATCGTCCTGCAACCTGCTCTCTACAGCGCAGAAGATTCAACTCTTTGGAGAGGGTACCTATTTTTTGTCGAAAGAGTAAATACGAAATTTCTGTAGCTATGAAAAATTAGGAGAAAATTAAAACTACATATTCGTCCCACACAAATATCTGGTTAGAATTCAGTGGAATTTGTTACAACAAATAAGTAGCTTATGTAGTGCAACAGTGCGTTATTGTGAGTCGACAGATGCTTCAGAACTTCCTAATAGTGGGAAAGAACTAGAAATAAACCAACCTTATCGTACACACAACATTTTAAAAAAATTATCTTGTGAGAAATTCCTCAGTGATAGATTTTTTCTGTAAACATAGCAAGCAAAGCTCTGTGGGGATCAGCTGTTAACTTGCTGTTTGGGGATCATCTGTTAACCCGCAAATAGGTTGTACTACTTAGAGCCTGTGTGGTACGGTAAGTACACTTGTGTGCAAAATTTAAACAGAAAAGTAACTCTCGCATGATGTTTCACAGCCACGTAACGTAGCTCGATGAAAAATACGACCATACAAGGGAAGAACTGATACAGTACTGTACACAAAATAACTGCACAGAACAGGACGAAAAGAAAAGACACTTTTATTCAAAGACAATAAAAACACTGTAGTTACAGCGATTCATGATGGCTCCTTGCACATTACGAAAGATGGGACATTGTTCTAAATAGGGTATGTGATCTTGGACGGCAATATAAGAACGGCAACGTGCTTGCATGCTGGCCGTAAGCTTGATAAGGAATTCTTAGGCGGGATGTTCCATTCTTCCACCAAGATGGTTTATAAATGCTGGAAGGACGTGCTTCATTATGTGTCCCCAAAGCATCAAGGAAAGAACATGCCAGCCAATCGCCAAAATTAGTCGCACTCCGACAGCTCCTTCCCCAGCGGTGTAGGATCGAGTCGCATATTCTCGATAACGAAAATGAAGTCAGTACCTAACGTACCACTGAAAAGAGGCACTTGGGTAAATGATATACTGTCACAATAACGTTGACCGAAAAATTATGTCTCACAATGTCCCAGGGCGCACTAAGTGCTTCCATCTCCCACTAAGCGATACTACACCCAGAATCATGTCGAACATGATCATTTTGGTGGCCAAAGTGCCATGGTGCAGAGATGCACAATGTACTCCTTCCCCATGTGTATCATTTCAGGGATTAATTCAGGTCTGGCGCTATTTTCATGGATGACAATGAGCGATCGCATCGAAGACGCTGGTGGAGGAGCTATTGGAACGAGAAGGTATTCGGCGAATGGACTGCCGTGTCCGTTCCCCCGACTTAAACTGCATCGAGCGAGTGTGTAACGCGTTGGAGAAACGTACTGCAGCGAGTTCACTACTCCAACGATCTCCAGCAGTTGTCAACCACCCCGGTGGAGGAACGGAACTACCCGTCAACAGTACTCCTTTCCAACATGTGACCACGTAGTGTCACGCTCCCTATTAAGAAACATGTCCCGCATTTTGTAAAGTTGAGGGGTACTACCACGAATCGTCGTGACTGCAGTGTAATTACTATATTTAAATAAAAGTGTCGTTCCGGTACGTCTCATTAGGTATTTATTTTAGTTACCGTACGTACTACTTGGTACCTGACCTATCTGTGTATGGTAAAAATTTCATTGAGTTACGTTACTTTTTGTTACTATGTTGGCTGGCAGGAGTAAGCAGCGGACGTGCGCGAGGAGTGCCAGCAGCCGCCCAGGGCGCGGGATGTGTCTGCCCGTTTGGCGGACTGCCAGCCAGCATGGTGACTCGATGGGAGGAACAGCGGTCGATTCTACGCATCACGTCGACCACCCTTCGGGGCATGAGCAGTTCGCGTCATCTCGAAGCACCGTTCGCGCCCTTTATTTAGGATCGCTAATAGAATGTGCTAAAAATAGTACCCATGTTACATGTCACCAAAGATCTTTGGCTGCACTATCAAGAGCCTGCCTACCGTTTCAGTCCCTTGGTTCATCTTAAAGGGATACATGATATCCAAGTCCACATTATTTGTTGGAACGAAAATTGAGACGTATTTACCATGATTTCGGAAATTCGCTGTGGTGTGGGGTACAGATTTCGGATGTGGGTTACGTTGTAAGTTTGATACATAGCTGGCAAAACCCAAGTTGGCAGAAAACTTTTTTTTAACTCATTCTGTTGTTGTATAAAATGTAACTATCTTATTCAGCTGATAAGAGCTATGAAGTATATGATTTTTAATTGTCATGTTAATTCGTTCTGCTGTTGTATAAAATGTAACTGTTTGTTTTAGTTGATAAAAGCTGTGAAATGCGTTGTGTAGTATTTAAATGCTCATTTCGTTTCAAAGTGCTTTCAACGGAGAAAAGTACTTTTCTTGTGTACATGTGTTTCGACAAGGCAGTAAACACACAGGTTTAATGCAGAAGGCATTTGCTGAAAAATTCCAAGGAACCGCTGTACCTTATCGTCGCGCGAAGCATCGACTTATTTATCTATTTGAAGCAAAGCATCTTGGACCTTCAGCTGTAGATGTGCAACTTCTTTTCTCAACCAGTTTCACTTATTACCAGTCTCATCACTGGAGGACCAGAAGTAAAATAAAAATAAAAATATACGAAGAACATAGACAAAGAGAGCAATAATGTCTCTATCAACAAAACTTTCAAGTCCAGGTGCGTTAGGAACTCCAGTACCACCACGTACAATGGCTACAGTGAGCCAACCATTACCATGATCAAAAGTATCGTTAATGTCAGTTGTGGTGTCACCGCCAGACACCACACTTGCTAGGTGGTAGCCTTTAAATCGGCCGCGGTCCGGTAGTATACGTCGGACCCGCGTGTCGCCACTATCAGTGATTGCAGACCGAGCGCCGCCACACGGCAGGTCTAGAGAGACTTCCTAGGACTCGCCCCAGTTGTACAGCCGACTTTACTAGCGATGGTTCACTGACTTCTACGCCCTCATTTGCCGAGACGATCGATAGCATAGCCTCCAGCTACGTTATTTGCTACAACCTAGCAAGGCGCCATTATCAGTCACTATTGATATTGTGAAATATGTAACGTCAAGAGCGACGTTCGTCCTTAATGGATTAAAGGTAAGTATTCCACCAGCTACGTCCGTTGTTTCTAAAATTCTAATTTCCCTGTCCTGTTCCAGACCTCACTCCAGCCTGCGTGAGCTAAAACGCGTGCATTTCGTCCTCCTTTAGTAACACGGCGTTGGCTCTCCTGCCAACCACAACATCAATACCAAAATTAAGTCTACAACCACAGAAAACATCTGTGTCCGTCGACAAGTGCAGTAGCAGCAACACTCTTAACCGTTATGCGATTCTTCTTGTCCCCAGCTGTTGTGGCGAACTCGATGTTCTCGATGGATTTATAAACTGTCTGTTTAGAACGGCGACGATTCTCCTGTAAGGCATCGTGGCGGCGTTCAATGCAGTTGCCTGTGCAGCGCGAATGAGCCGCTGTGCGGCGCTCGCTCGCTTGTATAGTATATGCAGTAGCTTGGACTTAGGAGTTTTGCTACTTGGGGGGCTCAATAACTGATGATGGTCGAAGTAGAGAGGATATAAAATGTAGACTGGCAATGGCAAGGAAAGCGTTTCTGAAGAAGTGAAATTTGTTAACATCGAGTATAGATTTAAGTGTCAGGGTGTCGTTTCCTTAATTATTTGTATGGAATGTAGCCATGTATGGAAGTGAAACATGGACGATAAATAGTTTAGACAAGAAGAGAATAGAAGCTTTCGAAATGTGGTGCTACAGAAGAATGCTGATGATTAGATGGGTAGATCACATAAGTAATGACGAGGTATTGAATAGAATTGGGGAGAAGAGGAGTTTGTGCCACAACTTGACAAGAAGAAGGGGCCGGTTGGTAGGACATGTTCTGAAGCATCAAGGGATCACAAATTTAGCATTGTAGGGCAGCGTGGAGGGTAAAAATCGTAGAGGGAGACCAAGAGATGAAAACGCTAAGCAGATTCAGAAGAATGTAGGTTGCAGTAAGTACTGGAAGATGAAGAAGCTTGCACAGGATAGAGTAGCATGGAGAGCTGCATGAAACCAGTCTCAGGACTGAAGACAACAACAACAACAACAACAACAACGGTTTGGGGGACATGAGACAGTCGAAATACTCTGAGCTTTCAAGGAGACGGTTATAGTACCATCACCAAAAATGATAGGTGCTGATAGGTATCAAAAATGTCGAACTATCAGTACCGCGGCAGGCTCGCAGAGGAACTTCGCACTAAATTGCTCAAGTAGGATTCCCTGAACTGTCGGAGATTTTTCCTTCGTGAGAGGAGCGCAATTGTGTGGACTCAGTCTCATGAAAATAACTAAGCAGCAGCTTGAATTGCGGACATCAGCTGAAAAGAATGAGAATCTAATTACAGCTTGGAGAGTGCTATCTGAGCATATGACCCTTGCCTACCACATCCAAATAAGCTCTTGGGCAGTAGATGACACGATAGCCAGAGAGCATAACGTGATCGTCTAGGTTGCAGTGTCTAGCCTTTTCTATATCTGTATCATTTCCTATTTCTTTCACATGGTGAAAGAGTGGAAAGTGAGAGTCCAAATGTTTCTGTTGATTGCATCATAATGTTACACTGTCATCTTCGGACAACAAAAGCTACAACTCATTTTAAGTTGAGACTTTTTTGTGTGGTTTACATATCTTTCATTTTTGTCTGTTTTGTTTCCAGAGGTATCCGCGTAGTTCAAACATCGCTGTGGTCATTTTCGATCTACTCGTCGACTATTACAAAATATAAAACGCACAATCACAATTTTAAGAACGTCACTTCTCTGATAGATTTTGTGTAGGTCTTACCTCTGCATTGGATCTTATTGTGTCAATCAGTTAAAATATCTCCTGAAAATTATATCACGGCAAAAGTTTAGTTATTATTGTGACGGTAACTACGTGGAGTGCATTCTACGATAAAGCAAGTTTGCAATGAAGGAAGGCCGTCGATAACTGCTATTAACCATATGTGTGATTTGTTAACAGACCCCCCCCCCCCCCCCACTGTATTATTTAAGACAGGAAAATGAATGTAATTTGAAAACAAGAGTGATTTACGTTGTCCAATTACATTAACGTGAACGTTTGCCAAAGCCTGACTAACCACATTCTGCAGCAAGATTGTCGTCGAGGTTCTGGAAGATACCGACGGGGAGGTGGAACCGTGCCGACTGCAGTGTCGCTCCAGTTGAGGAATCATGGCGCGGAAAGCCCGGATGAGGTGGTTCTACAGATTCTCGACTTGGTTTAAATCAGGGTATTGGATGTCCTGGGGAGCAAGGAAAACCATCCTGGTGCTCTTCGAATGACGCACGTACACTGCGAGTTGTGTGACAAGTTGTATTATCCTGATGGTGGATGCAGGGGTAGACATGTTCCCCAAGTATAGACGGATTCTCGTTTCATCGATTGCGCCTCACTGAATGACCAGATTAGCCAGAGAACGCGAAGAAAACTTTCCCCTAACAACAACGCTGCCTCCTGATCCGTACACGACTATGGCCATCTGTCCGATGAAGCATGAAACGTTATTCATCTGGAAAGGCCAACTGCCGCCAGTCGGTGGACGTACAGTTAAGTTACTGGAGTGCAAGTTACAGCCTTTGTTGCCGATGAGCAGCAGTCATCGAGGGTGTATAATCAGCTGCTTGCTGGGGAGGTCCATAAGCATCAACGTTCGTTGAGGAGACACTGTTGTTAGGTCCTAGGTTCATCCGAGCCACCAACTGCTCAGCGGTTACACGTCTATTCGCCTATACATGTCACTAAGTCGTCGCTCACCCGTGTCATCTCTGGCTCATGGTGCCCTACAGACGAGTCGCCCCGGGTTAGGATCGTGCCGTTTTGCCATGAACAGTATACTTTAACCACGGCGGCACGCGAACTGTTTACAAACTAAGCCGTTTCGGGAATGATCCCATCCTTGGACAAAAAGCCAATGATCAAGCACTGTTTTACGTCATATAAATCGATCCGAATCCGTGTTACGACAACACACACTTAATATACCCTCCACTGTTGACATCGAACATAGGTGGCGGTCACATTAATGTGAATGGACTGTGTAAAAATATGACGTGCCAGTTTCGCAGTCACATCTGGCAGGCTGGAATTTTACAGTCGATACTCATATTTCTTGTTCGGTGAACCTGCTGCACATGTCAGTTACAAAAATCCAAATTATTCAGCTTCTAAATGCACATCTATATCATACCCCGCAAGCCACCTAGCGGTGTGTGGTGGAGGGTACTTTCGGGACCACTATTTGATCGCTCCAACCCTGTTCCGCTCGTGAATACTGCATGGGAAGAATGACTGTCACTAATCCTCTGTATTGGCTCAAATTTCTCCTCGTGGTCCATACGCAAGATGCATGTGGGGGAAGTAATATGAGTCGCGCAGGATTAGCCGGGCGGTCAAGGACGCTGCAGTCATGGACAGTGCGGCTGATCCCGGCGGAGGTTCGAGTCCTCCCTCGGGCATGGGTGTGTGTGTTTGTTCTTAAGATAATTTAGGTTCAGTAGTGTCTAAACGTAGGGACTGATGACCTTAGCAGTTAATTCCCATAAAATTTCACACACAATTGAACATTTTTTGGAAGTAATATGTTATCCGACTCCTCCTGAAAAGTGGTGTCCAGAAATTTCAAAAGTAAATCTCTCCGTGATGCACAATTCCTCCCTTTTAATGTCGGCCAGTGGAGTTTGTTTAGCATCTCCGTAACGCTCTCTCGCCAGCTTAACGATTCCGTTACCAAACACGGTGCTCTTTGTTGGTTCTTATCTCATCTATAAGTCCTACCTGATAGAGATCCCAGAAAGGTGAACAAATAGTCAAGAATCGGGCGAACAAGTGCCTTAGAAGCCACTTCTTTCGTGGATTAGTTAATTTCCTTAATATACTTCCGATGGATCTGAGTCTGGTGCATGCTTTTCCCACTATCCGTTTTATAGGGTCATTCCACTTAAGGTCGCTCTTAATGTCCATAAACAGAAAGTCTGTGCAGTGCCAACAGACATCGGATAAGATGGCTGCTATTATCCTACTGAAAGTTAGCACTCGATACCAAAATACAACTACCGCTATTCTCGTACTAGTCGTATATTTATAATAGTTCCTCGCAAGCACTATTATAGCTCCGAGTTCTAGTCCAGATGGACCGATCAGGAACGACCTACCACCCTGCCATCTTATGCCAGTGGTGTCACTGAACGCGGTATGGAGGTGCGTGGGGTGAAAAAAAAAGTGAAATCTTATGGGACTTGACTGCTAAGGTCATCAGTCCCTCAGATTACACACCACTTAACCTAAATTGTCCTAAGAACACACACCCATGCCCGAGGGAGGACTCGAACCTCCGCCGGGACCAGCCGCACGGTGCGTGGGGTCAGCATTCCGCTCTTCCGGTCGTTGTCGTCCTTGTTGACCTTAGAGCTGCTACTTCTGACTCAAGCTACTCATTTGTAGACTGTATGCACCCCGTCACAATCCACCTACCAAGAAAAAGAATTTCTGGCAGTACCATAAGCCGTATCCGGGTCTTACAGTCAGCAGCCAGACTGGCTGACCACTGAGCCGCGGTGGAAGACCATCTTCGAACAGAGGTTCTCTATATTTACCCGACGGCGTTTCACGAGAACTATATCGTCTTTCTTCCAAGGATTGCCGTTTAAGTTCCTCCGAGCACATCTGTTACAGATCTGTATGGCCTACACCGAAATTGCTACGATACTAGCAGTGTGCTTCTTAAATTGGTTGACGTCTAGCATCGTGCCTAGTCGACAAGGGCTCTAAACAGTCGAACAAAATTCTAGAAATGGTCGCAACAGTGTTTCGTTCCAATTTGCTGTGCAGATATTCCACACTTCCCCAGAAACGTTCCAACAAATCAATCCTCGATTCATCATCTCAAATAGGGTACTTCGGTACACTTTGTAACCCTCGTTACATGTCCTGTATTTTTTTAAACTAAAACTTGACATGAACAATTCCTACATTTCATATAAAATAACGAATTCTCGTTTTAAAGGAGGAATATAAAATAAAAGAATGATAAGATCCAATGGAACAAAGAATTTTGTGCAAAGTAACAAAGGGCTTCATTGAAGTAGTTTCTGATGAATGTCCCTTTTGTTTCATAGTTATTATATATTGAAGCGCCAAAGGATCTGGTACCGGCATGCCCATTCAAATACGGACACATGTAAACAGGCAAAATGCGGCGCTACTGTCGGCAACGCCTATATAAAACAACATGTGTCTCGCGCAGTTGTTAGATCGGTTACTGCTGCCACAATGCCAGGTTATCAAGATTTAAGTGAGCTTGAACGTGGTGTCGTCGGCGCACAAGCGATGGGACACACAATCTCCGAGTCTGCGATGAAGTGGGGATTTTCCTGTATGGCCATTCACAAGTGTGCAGTGAATAACAGGAATCCGGTAAAACATCAAATCTCCGACATCGCTATGGGCGGAAAATATCGTGCAAGAACGGGACCTACGACGACTGAAGAGAATCGTTCAGCGTGCCACGAGTGCAACCCTTCCGCAAACTGCTGCAGATTTCAATGCTGGGCCATCAACAAGTATCAGCGTGCGAAAGATTCAACGAAACCTCATCGACATGGGCTTTCGGAGTCGAAGGCCCACTGGTAACCCTTGATGATTGCACGACACAAAGCTTTTCGCATCGCCAGCTCCGACATTGGACTATTGATGACTGAAAACATGTTGCCTGGTCGGACGAGTCTCGTTTCAAATTGTATTGAGATGATTGAACTTTACGGGTATGGAGACAACGTCATAAATCCATGGATCCTGCATGTCGGTAGGGGACTGTTCAAGTTGGTGGAGGCTCTATAATGGTGTGGGGAGTGTGCAATTGAAGTGGTATGGACCTCTGATAGGTCTAGATATGACTTTGACAGGTGACGCGTACGTAAGCATCCTGTCTGATCACCTGCATCCATTCATGTCCACTGTGCCTTACGACGGACTTGGGCAGTTCCAGCAGGACAGTGTGACAACCCACACGTCCATAATTGCTACAGAGTGGCTCCAGGAACACTCTTCTGAAATTAAACTCTTCCGCTGGCCACCAAACTTCCCAGACATGAATATTATTGAACATATCTGGGATGATTTGCAACGAGCTTTTCAGACAGCCCTCCAGGATTCAAGGTGTCGATTTCCTCCAGCACTACTTCAGACATTAGTCAAATCCAAGTCACGTCGTGTTGCGGCACTTCTGCGTAATTGCGGGGTCCGTAGAGGGTATTAGGCAGGTGTACCAATTTGTTAGCCTCTTCAATGTATAACCCAAACGGCTTATTGTTGACGTCTTTCACGTCTGTCAGTCTTTCGTGTCTGTTAGTCTCTGTGAATCTTTAGCGTCTGCGAGTCTTTGTGTTCGAGATTTTAGTATCCGAGCGTTTAGCGTTGTAGTTCTGAATATTAGCGACTCTTAAGTTCATCCGCCATTGCTTAAAATAATTAACGTCATTGGATGTCAGGCTAGTTAAAAGCAAATTTCTTTGACTTTCGATTATAGACATTTATTATCGGGCTTAAGTATGAATATCGTTCATAGTAAAACATATCAAATAAACTGTGTTAAATAAAGCGAGTGACTTTTGAAGTAATTAATTTGGTGTAGATGTGGTACGCAAAATGAAAGATATTAATTCATTTTGAAATATGATTCGGCCGCCTAGTAATTGTTAATGAGCATCTTCGGCGGTAACAACTAAACAACGGCTCTAGCTGGTGGGAATAATTTGGATTATTGATCCACAAATATTGACCGCAATGACAGACAGTGCTGGGTAACCTCGCTTTCACGTATCTCGACGAGGTGAAGAATACTGGCTGGACATAGAAAAAAGACATTATTGGCGTTTATCTTGTAAGCGTGTAAAACCAAGTGTAGCTACATGCTACGTTTATTTGTGCACATAGCGCAATAATACACGTTATAAGAAGCAATCTGTTGTGAATACCACAAGTGCACTCAACACCAGCGCTGCATCTAGCTACTCTTGGCCCACAAGATAATGTTTCTGTTACACCTCTATCTGAAGATGAGGCTGCAGTGGCTCGAAAACATGTTCATGGTTGAATAAATCGTAAAAAATCAACTGGTCGTATATTTATTACCAGATAAACGCCAGTTTAAATCACAGTCCTGAAATGATCGTGGAAGTGCCAGTAGGCAGCAATACGAGCCTCACAGCTTTCAGACTTTTACACCTAGCCCTGGAATATAAATTTAAAATATAATGTATTATTTCAATTTTAAGTGAAGACATTCACTTTTTATGTAACGCGATCTCCTTCTGCAACTGCAAAAATTATTTTAGGACATAAATATTATTCCAGATGTGAAAGCATGTTGCAAGGTACAGCATGATCGTGTGCCTAGGAACAAATAAAAGACTAAAACATAAAAGCGTCGCAGTCGAAAAACCTTATCAGTAATGTATTCATCAGTCTGTTAACGACGGCCGTACCGAACTGCAACCAATGGTTCCTGTCAGATCACCGAACTAAAGAACAGTCGGGCGTGGGCCTTACTTGCACGGGTGACCGTCCGGGTACGCGGTGTGCTACTAACAATTTTCCCTTTGTCGTTACTCTCCGGGGGAGTGCTGGCGTAAAGTCCCTGACTGCCAATCTTTGCCCCAATATTCTCCATTAAAAAGAAAATACGTGGAAGTCAATAGATGCCTAAAAAGTTCAGTGGTCTTCTCGTCAAACTTCTGATAATCAGTTCTAGTGACTCTCGCAGGGGTACGCTCGTAAACAAGGATAGCTTCGTGTTGGATGAGTCAGACATCGTGGTGAGGTTTGACGTCGTTTCCTTGTTTTCTTTTTAATGGAGAAAACTACTAACAAACGGAGGAAGTTGCCATGGGTAGCACGCTCTCACCGGTGGTAGCGAATTTGTGCATGGAGAACTTCGAGGAAGAAGCTCTGTCGTCATCCGAATGGAAACCTACTTGCCTATTCCGTTACGTACATGACACGTTCGTCATCTGGCCACGTGGTATGGATAAACACCTTGACTTCCTTACACATCTAAACTCCATACACCCTAACATCAAATTCACTATGGAGACTGAAACGGAGGGTAAATTACCTTTTCCTGACGTCTTGGTCAAGAGAAGGGCTTACGGCACCCTAGGTCATGGGGTGTATCGGAGGACAACGCACACTGATCTGTATTTGCACGCAGACAGCTGCCACCACCTTCATAGAGGAATGAGGTACTTAAAACTCTTGTACATAGGGCGAGCACTATCTCTGACGCAGTCTATCCCAGGAATTGGAACATCTGAGAACTGTATTTAGAAAAAAATGGGTACTCAGAGTGGCAGATTGAACGTGCTCTCCGCCCAACCACTACAGCACAACCTGTGGAGATGGATGAAATCACGAGGGAGGAGGTAGGCACTGCATTTATTCCATATACAGGTGCACTCTCGGGAAAAATCGCCCGCATTTTGAAGAAACACCGGGTCGGAACCGTGTTTTGTCCTCCGGATAAAACTCGTACACTGATGGGGAGTGCCAAAGATGACCTCGGTTTGAGGAAGGCCGGCGTGTACCAGATTCCGTGTGAATATGGCCAGTCGTATATTGGTCAGACGATGCGTACCGTCGAGGATCGATGGCGTGAACACCAGAGGCACACTCAACTGATGTAGCCGAGCAAGTCGGCGGTCGCTGTACATTGTTTCTCGGAAAATCACGCTATGGAGTATGAACGTACGAGGATTCTGGTACACACGTAGAGATACTGGGACAGCGTTGTTAGAAAGGCCATCGAAATTCGCACCAATGACGACCTGATAAACCGTGACTGTGGTTATAATATTAGCAAGGCTTGGGAACCAGCGATTGGGTTAATCATGAGTAAATCGAGCAAACGTATAGTTGTGACGACCACGGCGGACAGAGCCATCACACCGACATCATCTCAGACGCCGTCGCAATCTGTTCCACTTCACGACCGTGGCGCGGGGCGCGGACAGCGGAGGGAGCGCGCCGCGGGCGGAGGGTATTTAAATCGGCCGCCGCCGCGACCGGGCTCAGTCCGTCAGTTCACCTGATGATGGCGACATGTATGATCGCCGAAATATTATGCCCGTTGGGTACTGTAGACCGGCAGTACACCCGTGGATATTTTGAGAATAAAAATGTACTCGAAATAAGTTTAACGTGTGGAGAGCGAAATAGTTACGAATGCTGTGCAAATCATAGTCTCACTTTCCACAGCTAAAACTGTAATGAGTATTCCTTCATGTGATTCTAGAATCAGCCACTAGACGGAACCACCAATCGAAAAACATCGTGTGTTCATAGTTACGCTATCCTATAGGTACAACATCCTCCCCTTCTAAATTTACGTTATCGTATCATATAATATCGTTTCCTGTAAATAATTACACGAGATGACCTTCTCATTATGATTACCACTAATTTTGTAATAACTTACTACCATTTGCTTTCTCTTTGTTGCAGTCAATGTTTTACAATCGTTCGAAGTGGAAATTTGGTCTATGTTTTTCTGCTGCTGATTACGAGCGAGTCCAACTGTGGTACTGTCCTGTGTATGGTTGGACGATGTGATAATGTTGCCGATTCTGATACGCGATTTATGTGTATTAAAATCATCAGAAGTCTTATAATGCATCGTTGAAACACGTACAATGTTCCTTCGCTTTCTGTGAAACATTCACCTTGCAGCATAGAGTACTGGGTTCTGTTACTAAAATATTCCTTCACTTCGTCTACAGTAGATGCCGCTCCTATAGTGGTGGCGTCGTGGTCAACGCGCTACTGTCAGACGTCGTCTCACCACCTCCTCTGATCTTGCGCTCTTCTCTTCTTAGTTCCGGCACTTCTGGTTACGCCACAACAAAAACTTGTTTTGATAGTGGAGCATCAAAATGTTTTATTCGCCGCTTCGTAATTTTTCATCTGTTTCGTATGGAAATAAGCTTTAAATAACATTTGACGGACACAAACTGTTTTCCGGTCAGTTTAGGTAAACTTCCTTCTTTCAAGAGAAGTGCTTCCGCCCACTTTCTATGAATTTCCATCTTCTCGGAATAAGTATTCCTCCTCAAGAACGTTTCAGAAACTGCCACGTCATCAAACTTCCTGACAGATTAAAAATGTGTGCCCGACCGGGCAAGTGCTCTACCATCTGAGCTACCGAAGCACGACTCACGCCCGGTACTCACAGCTTTAATTCGGCCAGTACCTCGTCTCGAAATCTCATTCTGCCACGTCATCGTTCCTCGTCACAACAATCAACCTGGTATCTGATGTTAAGAAGTATTACGTCTCGTTTCCCCACAGTCCATAATAATCAAACCAAAGAACAAGACCATTAGATTTCTTGCTCTAAATTGTTAACTGAACTTCGTAGTGGTTCAACTTGTGAAAATGGGTAAAATTTGTAGTAAGGTTCTAAGGGACCAAATTGCTGAGGTCATCGGTCCCTAGGCTTACACACTAATTAATTTAACTTAAAAACTAACACACGCTAAGGGCAACACTCACACCCATGCCCTGGGAAGGACTCGAACCTCCAACGGGGAGAGCCGCGCGAATCATGGCAAGACGCCCTAGATCTCGCGGCTACCCAGCGCAGCGTGAAAATGGGCTACGGCTCCAGAACTGAATTACTGTTTAGTGCTTGTGGTTGAACATTAAAATGAAACACTATAGGATTTTCAATTACACAGATCTTTGCTTGTAAAGAGAAAGACTGTGCTTCTAACATAGCCCCAAGAGTAAAGTACAAAAGGTATCTGAATGAAATAGGCAAAGAGGCGTACAAAAATGTCATTTTTACTCAACGACGATTATTACAATGAACTGACCGCGATTCATGATGATTCCCTGGACATTACAAAAGGCGGGACATGGTTTCTAACAAGGTCTCTGATCACCACGAACGGCAGTGCATGTGCTATGACGTGTTCCCACGCTGGCTGCAAGATGGGTAACGAGTTCTTGGGGCAGGACGTTGTAATCCTCCACCAGTGCGGCTGACCAATGTGCACATGCTGCTACACCTTTCCAAATGGTTTAAATGGTTGTAAGCACTATGTGACTTAACATGTGAGGTCATAAGTCCCCTAGAACTTAGAACTACTTAAACCTAACTAACCTAAGGACATCACATACACCCATGCCCTAGGCAGGATTCGAACTTGCGACCGCAGCGGTCGCGTGGTTCCAGACTGTAGCACCTAGAAGCCTTCGGCCACCCGGCCGTCCAATACGTCTCCCCAACGCACTCCACCCACGAGTGCTCAATGGGACTTATATCGCTGGAAAGGCGAGACCGGTCCATTCGCCGAATATTCTTCGGTTCCAAGAGTTCCTCAATATTCTTTGTTCGATGCACTCGCGCTCTGCCATTCATAAAAGTGAAATCAGGATCGAATACGCACCTGAAAAGACGCACATGTGGAAGGAGTACAGTGTCAGTATGACGTAGACCGGTCGGGTGTACCACGTTCATCGGTTTGGAGGTCAGTACGCCAACTCAACGTTGTGCCTCCCCACAGTGCAACACCCGCAGCTCCAAAGCGATCATGTTCGACAAGGACCCTGGTTTCATTACGTTTACCCACTTCTGCCCATGTAACGGTACCTAATGAAACCAGGAACACTGCCAAATATAATCGGCTTGGTAATTAAAGTGTTACGCTGCAGCGAAGCAGGCTATACTGATCTCCAAATCTTTGAATACGGTAGTATACTCACTTGTCGACGTTATAGCGTCATTACACTCCTTCCTCATGTGTGTTTTTTCGTTGTTGCATTCGGCCCTGATTTTGTTTTCCTGAATGACAATGACCGACTGCATCAAGTAGTGCAGTTGGAGAAGATCTGGGAATGAGAGAATACTAGGCGAATGAACTGGCTTGCCCATTCCAACGATATAAGTCCCGTGGAGCACGTTCGGATACGTTGCAAAGACGTATGAAGTTGTTAAATGTGTCTACAGAAGTATATTTAAGATAGAGGAAGGAACAGATGCACTACAACATAAATTCTATTTTTTCTTCTTTTTTCAAGTTGACAGAAAGAGAGGAGTCTATGGTGTAAGACTGTATTTAGGGTTAATGTAAAAGTGAAGTGAAACACGGTGACTCTATTTATTTCGCAAACAGTTTATCTCACCGCATCGAAATAGAAGTTTCTTTCATTAGGAGACACGGTCAAAACTAGCAACTTCTACGGCGGCTGTATTCGAGACGACCGTCGCAGCAGATGGAAGAGGTAAAGTTTCCAACTGAGAAGGAAATACAGCAAAATACATTTAAATTTCCTAGGAAGTTTATTTCAGATTTGTTTGATAGTGTCGGTTCGGCAGGCGGTGGTACAAACATTTCATTAACTTACATTTATGACTTCACAGTTAAAAGCCATCAAACATTTCCAATTCATAGACTCTAATTCATTATCCTGTCAGTAGGAGGAAAAAAATAGAACAGAGTATACAGTTTGTTATAAAAAAAAATGGTGTACCTGTGTTTAACATCTCGTCCGAAACTACAGCATCGATTTAAGTCAGACTTGGTACATATATTATTTGCTAGACGAAAAGAAGCTCTATGGGGTTAAGAAAGACCTGTCTCTCGAAGGGGTGAGGGTGGGAATGAAAGAGGTGAACACTGAGAAGTGCACCACTCAGAAATACTCTGGTTATATTCACCAACTATTTGAGAATGAGATCAGTTGGCGACTTCTAATGAACTTGACACACAGTTTCAAACCTTTTTGAAATTTTCTCTCGCTGACATCCGCCTCCTCCGTCCCCAACCCCTCCCCCCAAAATGATAAAAGGAAAAACGTTTATCGCTTGCAACATTTCCGTTATTCATTCACTCAAATTGTCTTACCAAGTATGACGCTTTAATTTATTGCGTTGTTACTGCTAACTCTGCTAGCGACACATTTTGCAGACATTACCCATATGTACCACTGAATGTGCCTGAAGAATTATATCCTTTATGGACGCATTGTTCAGAAGTTATGACGTATTAAATATTGAGAGGTTTGAAAATCATTCACATCAGGAATGGCTTTTAATTTATTTCTTCTTCGCTACTGTATGTATTCGCAAAATAATTTTACAGACGACAGCACCATATACTACTGAATGTACCCGCAAAAGTACGCCATTGTAAAATTGATAAGTTAGAAGATATGATTTCATAAACACTGAGATGTGTGAAAAATCTGATTTTCTTAAAACGGAGCGCACATTACCCAGACTATACTCATCCTATAATTTAAAACCTTTTCTAAACTTTTCCACAGTTTGCTTGGACGCATATATTTAACACATTAACTTATCTGTAAAGGAATAAGAAATTTGAACGGGACTTCGATTGTCTAAGGACTCAGGAATGTAGTGGCTGCTAACTAACGGTGAAAGATGCAATGTGAGGTTAAGAACAACCTACATCTGCTAATGGTGGGAATGAAAAGAGGCTACGTTGAAGAGTAATTAAGGACCATTAGGAGCAAATTCTAGCAAATTTCTTAGATACATAATTATTTTCTCTATAAAAATTCAGTGGTACCTAGATTACTGACTGCGAGTAGGGAAAGACGTATGGACGAGAATTTATTTCCTTTATTTAGTTACTTGGAATACTTTCAACAGTATGAATTCAGGTTGTGTCTAATGTGTTCTGTGCATTGTGTGAACCAGTTCGCTACAATGAGCACTGCAGCACGCCAGCTATTTTTCTCATGTGTTTTGGGACCTAAGATCAAGCCACACGGTGAATACCACAAATCTAGTATTATCTCTGAAGCAGGATGGAGTAAAACAGCAGAGAATCATATGTGTGTGCAACATTTATGGTCATATGTTCAACATCTCGTCCTCAGCCCATGGATCGATTTCAACACATATTACTTTGGCGGTAAAAGTCCCACTGGTGGTAGGTTGGGGTGATTTCGTAGTGACGGACGGAGAAGGGATGCATAGACAAGGGTGAGGGACGGATTGAGAGAGTAGGGGAGGAGATGGAGAGAGAGGGGGGGCAGGAGGAGATGGACTAATAAAAAAAGAAAATAAATACTTGGGCAATGCCGGGTTATTCTGTTATTGTTCTATAAACCAGGAGTACAGTTTCTCAAAGCGCTTAGGGTCATTCTAAGGGGAGGTTGGAGACATAAGACTTTACTTCAGCGCTCGATAGGGGCGGCGCCTTCATAGAGGTGGGGCACCTGGTGGCGTCACCTGGCGCTAAAGATGACGTCAGGCGTGGCTATTTGTCAGCGGCGCCGGCCGCTCCCATTAGCGTCAGGGCGCGGCGCGCATCCATCAGCGACGCCGGAGCCGTTACCGATAAACACCGCCCACCACCCGCCACCTGACTGCCGCCGCCCTGGCCTACCAGCCTCCAGGCAACGCCTGACGACGCCGATTACTGCTGCGTCAGTGGTTTTGTCTCGTGCTGGAAAGAGGCAGATTATAAAATGATCATTGTGAGGAGCATATTATGGCGTCTTTTAATGTACTAGAAGATATACACTGTCCAGTTACATAAATGTGGCCACCGCCTACATTATGTGTCAACGTGCAATAACCACTTGTAGACGGCAGCACCAGCAGTGGAGGGTAATAAATCGTGTCGGGGGCGCTCGGAAACCAGTGTACTCATTTTCATAATGAAGAAACGTAGTGATTTATCTAACAACCAAAATGGCCAAAGTTGCTGCTCTTTGCCCCACAGTACGGCAGTTCTAGGGCCGTTTGGTGGGCGACAGTTAGGTTGATATCCCATCACTGCCTGGGCCGTCTCAGCACACATATTAAGACTGGAAGCTCATTTAATGGAATAGAATTGTCTTCAGTAATGAGTCGCTCTTCGAAGTGAGCGTCCAAGACCAGCGACGACGACCTGGATGCGCCTCAGACGGTGATGGGATACGAGCCTGAGTTGGCTTGCTAACCAGGAGTGATGGTCTGGGGTCCATTCCTATTCAAAGCAGAATCCCTTCGGTTTTCATCTGCGGTACCCTTACAGCACAGCAGTATGCGACGAAATTCTACGCCCCGTTTTGTTGGTCTCCATATCAATCCATCCTGGGCTTACATTTTGGGAAGATAGTGCCCGCCCACGCACGGCGAGAAGTTCTGTTCAATGTACGTACCTGCCAATCCCCAGTTTGGCCAGAAAGGTTGCCGGATGCTCCCCAATTGACAAAGTGGGAGGACCCTCCGACCAGTTCGAGATTTGGAGGCTCCAACGCGCCAATTGGACAACATTTTTCACTATATCTCCCAGAAAGACATCAAACAACTCTTTCAATCTGTGCCAAGTTGAATAACTGTTTGTGTATGGGCCATAGATGAACCAAGGCGTTATTGGCTCGCTCAGTTTGTGAAGATGTTTCTCTTGAATAAGTCATCGGATTTTTATGAAATTATAATCATGAACAAGTACATCACATGTACTGATTTCTGCCAATTCAGATAATTTCTCCGTGGCGTCGTTTGTTATCTCTCAGAGCATATGCTATTTTCACAGGGAATATACGTGGCAAATGACGGACAACACATCTGTTATGAATAAGCTTGGTCTTCTGTTTCCGAAGTTTCTCTAGCTGACGCATAATGGCCGGTAGCTGTGGCCGAGCGGTTCTAGGCGCTTCAGTCCGGAATCACGCTGCTGCTGCGGTCGCAGGTTCGAATCCTGCCTCGGGCATGGATGTGTGTGATGTCTTTAGATTATTTAGGTTTAAGTAGTTCTAAGACTAGGGGACTGATGACCTCAGATGTTTAGTCTCATAGTGCTTAGATCCATTTGTCCATTTTTTTACTCATAAAGCGGCAGGAAGAAGTGATTGACAAAAACGGGGTTTTGCGGCGTGTAGTAGGCTCTCGCACATACTGTACACTCATCTCCAACTGGCCAAAACAGCTACATTGTTGGCGTGTAGCTATCTATGTCTACATAATTTCCTGTCACCACATTTAGATGACCGTGTTAGCGCAGCGACCACATTTCAGAGCAGCCTACAGCAACGGAAGGCATCAGCTCTACAAAGTAACACATTTCAGCGACTGTGTTCAACGCAACAGTGCACCAAGACATCACCACTTCCAACTACAGTTGCGAATCTAACTACGGCAGAAGTAGACGCAGTATCAAGAGTATGAACTTTGCTCCGTTGGAAAACATGGAATGATGAATGGAGGGGAACAAATCAGTTTCCACTCGAAGGACAAGCCGATAAAGAAATCCATCTACGACATGACACATATTCAATAGCGAGTGGCCTTCCAGGTGCAGTTTTGGCGAGAGGGTAGCCCTCAGGAACTTCGAATACGGACATAGTCCATCATTCTGCTTACAAGGGAACCAACACTGTACTTGTCTGCACAGAGAGAAAGTAGTAGCGGTACTAAATGACATAGCCTACAACAAACAGTACTTAATGTCACAAGAATGTCGTCTAAACTCCTGGGATATCGCAGTTCATCGTGAAGCGTTTTAAATCACATGCATCAACACCATCTCGTCTAGACGGTCTTCCGAAGGTGCACAAGGAGGGAGTACCTTCTGTGTGGAACGCTGTGATCAACAGGTCAGGAAGTCGGATCCGTTTGTGGATATCTAAAGAATTTTCATGTAGTTTCTCCTTTCAGTTCTAGGAGCGCTGCCCTTACTGGAGCAATGTTTGGAGCACTATATGTTAAAGCTGTTCCGTCACTGTTTAACAACGACGTTCTTACTTCATGATGCGAACAGCTATGACCAGGTCTTATTTTATTTATTTTAAGTATCGAAAACATAAGATTTTTACAGTACCGCTAGAAGTTACCACGACTTTCCAATAATAATGGTTTAAGATTCCGTTAAAGACTATACAGGAACTTTTTATTAATGTATTCCGACACGACTTTCAGCTATTTCGAAAGCTAATGGTCTGCCTACACCGTTTTAAGCATGGTAATGTGTCGAGTTTGTGGCCATCGTCTTTAAATTGAATTTTTCGCAGATGTGGCAGAACATACATTCGACAGTCACAGCGCTGCGCCTGCCTATCATGCATAGAACATACACGCAACACAAAATAAGCACTGGCTGGGCACAACACAAAGGAGCACACTTCTTCTTTCTAAAAGACGTCTCCCATCTTCCCAATAAGATGTTTCTAGGACAATTTAGTTAAGGAGGCAACTGAAGTACAGGTGACACCAAATCTCGCGGTTTGTTCTTAGAGTTGCTTCGTACCTTATTTGGAAGCCGTAAGATAGAAGCTACAATATCCTGCACTGTGTCCTCGGAGTCTTTCACGGCGGCATTCCTGAATACAATCACCTTGGTTTTTCACGCCGCATCAATTCGAACAAAAATCTCGAAGCTGGTTACCTCCGCCATCGTCGTCAGGACAACTGACTGCCGGGGCTGGCACGATTGTGGCATCCACCACCAATCGGAGAGATTTGATAGTCTGGGGCCATTTACTTTTGTACCAAAACCCTTTTGTTACTGGCGCACCGTTACAGAACAGCGATACTCTACTCCCCGTGTTGTTCCCCTTCATGGTAAGGAATCCTAGGCTTACATTTCAGCAAGATAATACCAGCCCGTAGACGGCGACATTTCCGTACCTTGGGCAGAAAGGTGACCGCATCTTCCTAAAATTGAGAACGTATGGAACATCATGGTCAGGCCCCTCCCACCATCTCAGGATTTTGACGATATAACGAGCCAGTTGGAAATAATGTAGTACGGTATCTCTCAGGAGAACATCCAACAACTCTGTCTATCAGTCAATGTCAAGCCGAATAATTGCTTGTATAAGGACCAGACTTGGACCAAAGCACTAGCGACTTGCTCAATTTGTGAAACTATTTCTCCTGAAAAAATGATGTAATTTTTCTGTAAGTGTAATCATTTGTTTGATACTACACGTACGTCACATCTACCTATTTCCGTCCCTTTACGTCCAATCAGAGTGTATTTCATTCAGCCAATCCACAATATAGCTTTTAAGTTTAATGTTACTTAGAAACGGTATGAGTGTTTTTTCAGTGTAATATCTTAGCTTGTGTAACGGTGTTACAGTAAATAAAAATTTTCTTTAAATGACTATGCAATCGATATTGATGCAGCAACAGACGTTTAATTCGAGACTCAATTGTAGCAAGCTTTACTGTACGCTGTTTCCGCACTGTCTGTTTACGTTACCGAAGGTGCCCAATAATAATTTATTACCGAACACGTTTCAGTTCATTGCTGTTAAAATATGCACTGGTATTCTTACTGAAATAGTATCCACTCAATAACGTCAAGGAAAATAATAACAGACGATGCGTCGAATCTCTAATGTCAAATGTTTTAGAAAGCTAAGACACTCTTTTCTTGCAAAGAATCCCATTACTATAATTCGTGCAAGTTGGCATGCATGATTACTGATCAGACACAGTTATTATTAACACCCTGATGTATCCCTGACACGTCACTGACTTGAAGAAGTTTCTGCGAACTTATTAGCTCAATGTTTTACCTTCTAATGACCATTCCTTGCAAAGCTCCAACCTAGATCACTGTATAAAATGTATCAGCGCTACGCGAAAGAACACATTTCGCTAAGCCATTTTTTTTTCTGTTTGTCGGTCTTCTGAATGGTTTCATGGACCACCCACGACTTGCTTTCCTTTGCCAACCTCTTTATCACAGAGCAGTACGTGTACCGAACATCCTCAATTATTAGTTGCGTGTATTTCAATCCCTGTCTTCCAGTACCGCTTTTGCTATATAGAGCGCCTTCTAGTTTCATGTAAGTTACACTGAGGTGACAAAAATCATAGGATACCTCTTAATATCGTGTCGGACCTCCTGTTAATTCTACTCGTGCGGCCATAATCACGTCGGAAACGGGTTCACATGAATCGTCTAAGTACAAACGACAATTCCACCAATGCATTGCCCTTTTATACTTTATGTATGTGATACTACCACCTTCTATATATCTACACATCGCTATCCCACGAATCACGCGTTCACTTTTTCTCCCCCCCCCCCCCCCCTCCGCCTCGCCCCCTCGATCACAGTGTACTTCCTGACATGCCCGTTCTTCCTGCCAATATTCTCCTTATGTTCCTTCGCTCGCCGTTTCTGCAACGGACCTCTTCACCTTCCATTATACGCCCTCCTACTTTTCAGTATTATTCTATAGTACCACATCTGAACTAGTTCGATGCTCTTCTTTAGGATTCTCAGAACATTCTTTCTCAACTGAGGCCTGTGTTTGATACTAGTATGGCTTTAGCTTGGAATGCCCTCTTCTTCCTTGCTAGTCTGCTTCTTATAAATCATAAACCTCATTCCTTCGTCCGTGTTGCGTAATTTTGTTTTCAATGAAGCAAAAGCTATCAGTTCATCTACTTCCTATCCCTAGTTCGAATATCAATGTTATCGTCAAATCTTCTTTTATTGACTCTCATTCCATTCAACAACTTTTATAACCTTCCCTCACTATCACCAACAACTGAGTCGTCAGCACTTTATCATTGGCGTCGGTTCAATCTGAATTTTAACGCTACTCCTGAAATTTTGTTTTATTTCCGCCAGTGCTTATTCGAACACCCAAATTTCATATTAAGTGAGAAAGACTGCACGATCCTGATACAACGTTTTTAATCCAAGCAATTCAGAAATGATCTACCATTCAAGCCGTCTGTACTCGTATTACTTACGGTACTACAGTTGCACGTCAGTTTCCTACAGTGTATTTTCTTTCTGTACTCTTATACCGTATAACTCAGCGTATAAGAAATTGATTGCACCTGTCCATGTCAGGTAGGAGCAGTCGTATCTCCCCCTTTATAGCAAGAAACATAAACAGGACTTTTGCGTTTCTTATTGAATGTAAGATAACGAAGTTTCTTTTAGACACCCCTCCCCCCATCTCTGATAAAAAATTCCTTCCCTCCGTAGGCTGCCCCCATCTGTTTACCGGCGTATTTTTGCTCCGCTCTTCAGTTCCTGTTGTCGTTATTCATCCGTGTCGAGGGGGAGACGCAGCGACCACATGCCGCGGCAGGTAGAAGAAGCCAGATAAAGCCATCGGCTGCCGTTAGAGCAACAGCAACAACAGCGGGGGAAGTGCAGGCAGCGAGATGTTGAACGCGATCACGTGACTGTGGGACACGCTACCCGGCAGTGTTTTGCATTATTTATGACACCGGCGGTCCGCGCACCGCGATAAGAACTAACGGCGAGCGTTTCGTTGGTCCCCGTGGAATTATTGTCACGGAATTGTGCGCGAGTTGCCTCCCCCGCGGTTGCTGGCCCTACGAGGTGCCGTTTCAATATTCAGGGCGCGCGGAAGCTTCTGCTGCTGCGACAAGGACAGCGAATTATTTGTTGAGGATTTATGGCAGGCGCTAAATCTAGCAGCATCGTATCTGGCGCGCGTTAGTTCGGCTCGTTACGGTGAATCATTTATCATCCACCGCGTGGCGACAAGTATTTACGGCTTCTTTCGGCTTAGATCGCCCTCCCTTTTGTTTGGAGGCACATCTTGTGCGTGTTCCTATTTGACGAGACCGTTGATTTACTTCTTGTCATTTGGCACGTGTGGGTTTTCCACGTAGATGCCGGTTTTTAATGCTGCGCCTTCGAGCGCTAACAGTTATTTCTCTTATTTTTTGGTGTACGGACATAAATCCAAATATAAAAGCTTCAGTGTTCAGTTAATCCCACGACTGAAACTTTCTGACAGAGTAAGACATTGTGCCTGACTGGGAATCGAACCTATAACCTTTTCTTTACGCAAGGAAATTTCCAATCATGTGAATTTGCGACATCACGAAGTAATACTATCTACAGTACATGTGATTCCACATTGATATATTTCCAGAAGGCTTTTGATACCCTCCCCACTAGCGATTTCTAACCAAATTGCGTGCCTATTGGGTATCGCCTCAGTTGTGTTACTGGATTTATGAGGTCCTGTCAGAAAGACAGTTCATAGTAACAGACGGAAAGTCCTCGAATGAAACAGAAGTAATATCTGGCGTTCCCTAAGAAAATATCTTAGGCCCAGTACTATTTCTGATGTACATAAATGACATAGGAGACAATCTGAGCAGCCCTCTTAGAGTGATTGCAAATGATGTTGTCATTTGGCGTCTTGTAATTTCATCAGATGATCAAAACCAATTGCAAAATGATTTAGACAAGGCATCGGTATAATGCAAATAACGGCAGTCGACACAAAGTCATGAAAATTGTGAAGTCATCTACATGAGTACTACGATTACTCGATAAATCACACAAATAATTCAACTAAATCCTTAGGGATTGTAATTACGAATAACTTGAAGTGGAACTATCATATTTGCTGATATGCAGAGGCTTGCCGACGTTTGTTGCTTGTTGGTGGATGTTAGCTTGTCGTAGGTGATTATGCCCTAGCTAGTAGTGCCTTTGGTCGCTTATGCTTCCACCTATGATTGTGATCATAGTTTCCCAGATTAAGGATGAAAGGATTTTTCGAGTGTCCCGAGTTCCTGTATAATGTGACGACCACTTATATAGGCCCTTTCACTAGATCATATAGGAAAGTTGAGGAGCCAATATGATCACAAACACGGAAGAATAAAACACATTAACACACGTATATTTATGAGACCATAATACTAAGTCACTTTAAGAGGACATCTGTGTGTGAGAGGCGTTTATGCTGCAGAGGAGGGTAGAGATGAAGAAACAGATACCTTCTACGAACAATTGCAACTCGTCAGTCAGCAGAATAAATGAGACAATCTTTCAGTATACGGAGATCTCAATGCTAGGGCTGGTAAAACTCAAATCCAACTAGTAGTAGCAATAGGAGGACAAATCAACAAATATGAACAAAAGCTTACAGACTTCTCCGCTTTTAACTTCCTGAAGATAACTAGTACTTTCTTCCGAAAGAATGATGTTGATAAATATACTTGCGCTCACGGAGAACTAGACCCATTATAGGTTATGTAATTTCTAACCCCAGGATACCCTCACAACCGATTGACACACGTGGATTTGGAAGATTTTATATTGTTCAAATGGGTCTGAGCACTATGGGACTTAACTTCTGAGGTCATCAGTCCCCTAGAATTTAGAACTACTTAAACCTAATTAACCTAAGGACATCACACACATCCATGCTCGAGGACTTCGATGGAGGATAGAGGGCAGTGCTAGCACCACTGTCTCACCATGTGAATACACCGGCCAATAGAGTCGAACCTGCGACTGCAGCGGTCGTGTGGTTCCAGACTGCAGCGCCTAGAACCGCTCAGCCACTCCGACCGGCTTTGATATTGTCTCATATCACTTATGGTGTACTCGAAAATTCAGATTTGAGATGGACGGATGGAAAAGAGACAGAAAGTAGCCGTAAACGTGTAGAAAAATGCTAGGTTCGCCTCCTGCATGTGGCACGAGGTTCTTCGCAATACTTTAAGGTGCGACGTGTAACCAATCAAGAGGTATAAGCATATTTTGTGAAATGTAAAATAATGCTGCTCCTTCAGCGTCCATATCAGCACTGTTCTACATTTAAAATTTCTTGGCAAAAATAAATAAATATGTAAAAATAAACTATCTACAGAAGAAAGAGAAGATTAAACATCTGGGACGAAGAGAGAGAAGCAAGTGAAAGAAAAACGACAAGCATATAACATATACCAGCAATCACACCCATCTCCTGATAGGTTGTAGGAAGAAGAAACGTAGCTAGAAACATAATCAGGGAAAAGCAACAGTAATCATGAAAACGTTTTACTAACTAAACTGAAAGTGAAACATATGGAAGACAGTCAATAGCATACAATGCTACACATCAACCAATCAACCAGAAACAGAAGTGTACAGCCAAAATAACGCAATAACTTCTGAACGATGCAAAAAAATATTAGAAAAATCTGTGGGATGACAATTCATCGGTCGAAGACTACTGTGAAAATTGTCCAATTAACATGAACATAGACCTTAGAAACGAATGTAGCAGTGCAAAACCTGAAGAACAGGAAAGCAACGGGGACAAATGGAATAAATGCCGAAGTGTTTAAAATCGAATGTTTTTCACTGAAGGAATGCATGCTAGATCTCGTGAACCTGTTGGACTGCTATTAAGATATTTGAGGAACGGAGTACAGCTAAAATTTTCTACAGGCAACGGGAACGATCTAAACGATTTCAGGAGAATTAGCTTCGTTAAAAGGGGCTATGAAATCTACATCTCTGTCATAATTAATAGACTGCGCTCTATCTCTGGCACTGTTTCATTAGAAGATTAAATACACTTTAGGAAAAGATGATTACGCACTGATGGTACCTTTAGTATAAAACAACCTGTAGAGTAAAGAAAGGAAAATTCCGAGACACATATAGCGTTTGTGGTTTACGAAAAAGCTTTTGTAAAGCTCCATAGACAGAGCTGCTGTGGCAGCTTATGGAAAAACGAGGCTTCCCAATGTATCTAACTAACTACGTTAAAGCTCTTTCCAAAGAGACTAAAACTGTAATAGAAGATAACTTCTATTTACAGTTAACAACAACACAGGCAGTTAGACAAGGATGGAGACTGTCTCCAGCTCTTTTCAACAGCTACATAGATTACGTAGTCAGGCCTCGATAACAGAAATGTTTTAATGCCATACTATACGCAGATGATCAAACAGTAATCCAAGAAAATGAACATAAGCTTTAATGAGATGTCTTCCTTCTAAATTTGTTGGTTTCTGAATATAACATGAACATATCCACTCATAAATTGAACGTTATACCATTCAAGGAAAATCACATATCAAATCTAAAATTGTAATATATAATGTAATAGTGAAACTTCTCCCCAATAGAAACCAAAAGAGACAGCAAAAATTAATTAAATGTAATACAAACAGGCTCATCATCATCAAAGAGGCAAAAAATTTTCAGGAAGAAATTAAAGGAACTAAGTTAGGGAAGTGGGAAGAAAAATCAAAAGAAATCAACAGTGCAGCGAAAAATATATTTTGAACAACAAAAGTGAAGAAAAAGTCTGGTGGAATGAAATTTGTGAAGAAGCAGATACAGAAAGAACAAAGCAATGGAAGAAATGGAAATGTTGTGGGAAGCCTGAACACCTTCATGCATTTAGAACACAAAGGACAGGAACAGCAAGAATAATGAAGAGTGCTAAAAAACCTTCTGAGAAATCACAACTTCTTGACATACAAAACAGCTTTGTAAAGAATAACTCCCGGAATTTCTATCAGATGTTTAAACGTCATCTAAAGGGCTATCAAGTTCCAAGTATTTGCTTCACAGATGAAAATGGTAAAGAAGGCCTAAGCAACAGCCAGAATTGTGAAATACTAAGAAGGTATTTTGAAAAATTATTGAACTGTGAAGAACCAAACTGTAAGCTAGAATTCCCAGATCTCCATGAAAATACAGAAGCAGATCCACCACCTACAGCTGAAGAAATTAAAAAAGCAATAAGTACCCTGAAAAACAACAAAGCCAGTGGAGAAGACTCAATTAAGCTGATCTTATTAAATGGTCCCAACAAAAAATTGTACTACTTTCAGCTCATGTTTGAAGAAACACGGGAAACTGAAAAGATACCAAAAGACTGGAAAGTGCCTCTCATGCATCCCTTGCACAAGAAAGATGATAAGCAAAATGTTGCCAGTGGGTTATAAAACATTTTCGACAATACTACTAAACAAGGGAGAAGCAACACTTGATAGCCAATTGGGAGAGTATCACAGTGGATTTAGAAACGGCAGATCTTGCTCTGAACAGATCTCCAACCTAAAGCCCATAATTTGTCACAGACTTACAAACTCCAAAGGTATAGTTGTAGCATTTATAGATTTTAAAAATGAATTTGACTCGCTTGATAGAGAAAACTTGATAACGTGATCAGAGAATTTGGCATCAAATCTAAATCAGCAAACCTTATTCGTGAAAACCTCGAATAAAAAGGGAAGTTTCAGAGTGAAATATCGAAGGCATTCAACATAAAAACACATGTAAGGCAAGGTGATGGCCTTTCTCCATTGCTCTTAAAATGCATACTGGAGAAAATAAAAAAAGAATGGTAACAAAAACTAAAAGAAGAGAAGCTATCACCAATCAGACTAGGAACTACAAGCAAAGGTATTGAAATTCACTGTTTAGCATTTGCGGATGATTTTGCCATTCTTTCTGCAAATCTAACAAATGCTGGAATGCAAATCAATATCTTAGACGAAATAGCCAACAAAGCAGGTTCAAGTATATCTGCACAAAAAAACCTTATGACAAATATAAAAAATGCTCTGGAATCCCTAGAAACAGATATTGGCCAGATAAAGAGGGAAAATAAATTTAAATATCTGGGAGAAGCTATCTAAGAAAATGGCTCTAAAAAATTCTATATAGAATAAAGAGTACATAAAATGGAGAGAGCTTATGGAATAAGTAGGAACAAAAGGAGTCAGTCTAAAAATTTGAAGATACAGCACTACAACACGGTAGTAAGACCACGATCTCTTTGTGCAAGTGAATGTTTAGTACTGAACTACAAATCACACAAATTTGAAGTCCTTGAATGAAAAATCATTAGGAAAATACTTGGACCACCAAAAAATGCAGAGGTATGGGAATTGAGAACCAATTTGAGAACCAATGAAGAAGTTTATCGCAACATACAAAACATAAATGAAACACTACGAAAAAGGCGACTGCTATTCCTTGGACATTTATACCGAATGAACAGCAACAGGTTACCCAAACAGATTTTTAAATAGCTTCGGGACAAGAAGTCAACAAAAGCCCGGATACAAAAGTTAGGAAAGATTTGGAAAGAAACAACATAATTGATAAAGAAGCAACAGATAGAGAAATTTCAAGATGAAAGTGTTAAAAATTCCTAGGCAAGAGGGAGAAGAAGACAGGATCAAAATGGTCCGAGGAGAGAAAAACGATACGTAGTGAAAAGATGAAAGAATACTGGAGGAAAAGGAAAGAACAACAAAGAAGGAAGCACTGAAATTGGTGCGTGGTCCTTAGATAACCCAAACGAAGAAAGAAGGAAAGAAGAAGGATGTAATACTGGAATAGGTAACCACTTTCAGTATCTATCTTGTGACATAGAACGCAATTTCGAAAGTGAAACTGATAACAAGAGACCAAAATTTAACGCAGTTTGGGGGACACTTAGAAAAACACTACAAAAAATGACATGGAAGAAAGCAGATGAAGTTTTACGAAGTCTTTGCAGTACCAACTGCACTCTACGGATCTGAAACCTGGGTTCCGACACAAAAGTTATGAGGTGGATGCAGTCTGCAGAAGTGGGATATCTCCGTAGAGTAAAAGGGTGCACCAGACAAGATCGCTCCAGAAATGAAGACGTAAGGAAAGAATTAGAAATTGAGTCAATGTGCAAGAAACCAGGCCTAAATGAAAACAGACCATGCCATCCTATAAATGGTATTCCTTAAAGTAGACTTCCAAAATTAATTCTTGTGTACAAACTACGAGGGACAAGAGAGAGGGGAAGACTACGAAAGAGGTGACTAGACTCTGTTGGCCGGACCAATCAAAATCACGTAATCCGTGGAGGAGAAGAAGATGTTATACCACTGCGCGAGTACACACGGTACAAAATATCGTGTAGTACTTTTCGTAATTCAGAGACAGAAATATCAGTGGCAATGGGAGTCTGAGTCAGGTCTGAAAGCATATTGAGGTAGTTTAATGGTTGAGGCCACTGCCAGTGACAAACAAGAAGTCCGAGTTTTAGTCCCGGTCTGGCACAGATCTTCAATTGTCACCATATATTCTTGCCGTACTATTGGTAAGCTGAAGAATACCGCAATGCCAAAGAATTTTCGGACTTAGTGATGCATTTAAGGTCCTGGAAGCATGCAGCGGATGACACAGCCGACTTACGAACTGCCCCAGGCGTCACGTCGGCGTGTGGCAAGTGTCTCATGACTACGTATCACATACAGCTGTGCGTGGATCGGCTGTGCTTGACACTGCCAACAGGCAGCAAAACACGTCCGTGCGTGGATGCTACAGATATCTGCCTAGCAACAGCGCAGGAGTCAGTGGAAAGTTCGGAGACACAGCGTAGTGGACCAGTGTGTGTCGGGGCAGAAAGCCGTATGGAGCGAGTCGCTGGTCAAGCTCCACGAGAACTAGGTCTGACGCCGTTGGGTTTCCGTGAGGGCCAGTGAGGCCTTCGCCTAGCCACCTCCAGCTGTGCAAAGTCCAGTACCTCCGAACTGCAAGAATTCTGCACTAACTTCAGCACTATGTCAGCGCACTCCGTGTTGGTGTAGCGGTCATCCCTGAAGCTCGTGAACTCTGCTGGATAGAAGACGCCGGGGGTTGACGTCAGGTTGCGCCCGTTGTAGTTGTACGAATACTCGTACGCGTAGCTGCTCTAGTTTGTCCATGGACATCGAAATTACTAACTGAGTCGCAAAGGCGTCATCTGTCATGGCTAGATGGAAAAACAGAGTATGGAAGAACGGACTGCTTACCACCAAAACTAAATTAAAAGTCTACAACGCTTGTGTTATAAGCACCCTTCTCTATAGGTGTGAGACATGGACAACTCTTTCTAGGCATGAATCTCAACTCAACAACTTCCATCTCCGCTGTCTCCGGAAGATCCTTCAGATCTCTTGGAGAGACAGAGTCCCCAACACCGAAGTCTTTCGTCGTTCAAGCACAACCAGTATCTTTCCATTCCTCAGTCATCGACGTCTAAGATGGTTGCGACATGTCAGGCGTATGGATCCTGAACGGATACCGAAACAACTGCTGTACGGAGAACTTCAGGAGGGTGTGAGGCCGCATCTTCGTTTCAAGGATGTCTGCAAGAGAGACCTGACCAAGACCAGAATCAATCCAAGTCGCTGGGAAAGCATTGCAGATGACCGTGTGAAGTGGCGAGTCACTGTGCGCAACGGCGTCAAGCTCTCAGAGGACGAACGCACACAGGAACAAATCAGGAAGAGGACAAAGCGAAGAGACAGAGTGGCTTCTGTTCGAAGTCCCTCAGATTTCACGTGTCCAAACTGCAGTAGGGAATGCCTCTCTAGAGTGGGACTTTTTAGCCACAGCAGACGCCGCAGACCCTGAACCAAGCATGGACGGGTGCCATTATACATATAGTTTCTGCAACCATCTACACTCCCTCCAGCCAATGAAACCCACAACGCTCAGACTCGAGAAAGAACGCCATCCTGACAGGCTATGAGAATGGAACCTCACCCCTGCATAATAGCTGCATCAAACTAGCCCACTAAAAACAGTCATTAGTACCAGGACATTTGGGAAAACCACAAAAAGGTAAATGGCAAGAAACTTCCTCACCTAGATCCGGTATAGGACCATTGTGTTTAGGGGACGAATTCTCTCCACCACTTGTCTCACAGATGGTTGAAAAATGGTTCAAACGGCTCTGAGCACTATGGGACTTAACATCTGAGGTCATCAGTCCCCTAGAACTACTTAAACGTAACTAACCTAAGGACATGACACACATCCATGCCCGAGGCAGGATTCGAACCTGTGACCGTAGCAGTCGCACGGTTCCAGAGTGCGCGCCTAGAACCGCGAGACCACCGCGGCCGGCGAAGCGCCTATAACCGGCTTCTCACAGATGCAGACAGTCAGCAAATCTCTCACTTCACTAACTGCGCAGAAGCTCACGCTGGAGATGCTAATTTCCTGGGAAGAAGAATACCGCCAGAGAGCGGGTTTATACAGATAAATAACGATGTATCGTCAGGCGTTAATATCTTATTTCCTTGCTGAAGCGGTGAAAGTTTCCAAGCGATTTGAAAACGACTCCGCTCTTTCCCTTTTTGAAGAAGGATACCTGTCACACGCATGTATCTACATCAATCTATCGCTGAGAGCTCGTTACATAATCATAGAACATGTTCTATGTTCATATGCAGTGAACAGGATTCATCTTATAACTCTACAACCCAGTGCCTCACGTATTTTCGCGTTACTTGATATCATGAGTTTAAAACCATTCTTGTAACATACATATTTTTGAATTTTGTGAATAATTAGTATTTATGAACATGTAATGGTTACTAAAAAATTAAATTGTTGTAGTAAACACGCCGCAGATGAAAAGGAATCGTCATGGGTGCATGAAACAGGCGGCCTCTCTGTAGTTGTATGCTTTTTTCGCGAGAATTCATCATTTCAGCCGTTGTGCACACCCATCTATGGTCTACGTCGAAGGAAATCGGTGAACACATGAGCACACATTAATGTGACTGGTCCGTGTAAAAAGGCTCTAACGTAGGGTCTCCCAAACAGTGTTCCGCTGAACACTGGTGTTCCACGGAATTTAACTGCTCTGCAAAGTATTTTTAACAACATGGCGTTTATTTCTGGCCTTTTCACTATCTCAATAGCTTTTTTAAAATTTTATTGTCATGTCTGTGTTATTATTTGTGACTGAAAACATGTTTCTTTTTTTCATTTTTTGAAAATGCTAGCCATCTTAAAAATAAACAAGACGTACCATCAAAGTACCAGGATTCCCAAAGTGTACCGTCAATGAAAAACGCTTGGGAACCCGTGATCTAGTGTATGATGTTGGAAGCTACGTTAGAGGATGGGACTGTTGTGTATGAGAACGCTTCACAGTGAGGAAACCTTAGTGAAAGGCAGAATAATTTATGTACGACAGACATTCGGCGCACTACACACTCAACGTAAAAAAAGTAAAGTGATGCACATAAATAAGTCGAAAGTCTAATTACTTTTCAGTTACTTTACTGTCTGTAAATGACTGGAAACAGCAAGAATCGTAAAATATCTGGTAGTAATCATTCGAGACAACCTCAGTAACGTCCACATAAAATTATACTTAGGAAAAGCAAATACCAGGCTAAAATCATTGAAAGTACACTAAGGGTGTTTAACTCGCCCACAAAAGAAATGATTTATAGTATACTGATTCTTAAGTGTGATTCATTATAGTTCCTCAGGATTAATAAAGAAGATGCTAGAAAAGAGGCGAGTTTTGCCATAAGTTCATTTAACAAGGCACTTAAGTCAACCGTAGTGGCCGTGCGGTTCTAGGCGCTACAGTCTGGAGCCGAGCGACCGCTACGGTCGCAGGTTCGAATCCTGCCTCGGGCATGGATGTGTGTGATGTCCTTAGGTTAGTTAGGTTCAATTAGTTCTACGTTCTAGGTGACTGATGACCTCAGTAGTTAAATCGCATAGTGCTCAGAGCCATTTGAACCATCTGAAGGCACTGATCAGTCTCTACATTGACAGACGTTGCACGGATGGCGTTGTGTGGCATGGAGAGGGATGGTATTACAATTCTTAGACTGTGCTTTCCAAGGAGAGTCAGGAGCGGTACCACTCCTCCCACATGCAACATACGAAATAACCAGAGAAGGCAGACATCAGACGTAGGAATACCGACAATCGTTTTTTCCACGCACCTTCGCGAATAGAACAGTAAATGGCGGAATGACGAGTCACCCCAGACGTACCGTAATAGGTGCGATGGCTCGTGGAACACAGATATGGTCATAGGAATTGAGTTCACACCATTCTGCTGCCTCATCGTTACTGACTGACGATAAGAATTTTCGCAACTAGGATCTGGCCAATTCACCTACTTGAGTAGAATTGTTACATTTATTTTTTTTTAATTTTTTGTAGAAGGTAGTTCTGTTGTTATTTTAATATTATTCAGCGTAGGATAAGTATTACACTGGGTAATTATTATAAACGTTTGAAAAAATTCGAAGCAATGTAGATGACTCTGAGACCTTTCACCCAAAAAATAAAAATTAGCAATTGAAATTCGATCTCGACTGTGTTTATTAAATAAGTTGTAATATGAATAGATCGCTGTGTTTCCTGGAACAATATTCCAAAAAAATATAATGTAAGACAACGAGATCGCAAATGTCGGGAACTGCATAACAACTGTTGAACGTGTGACATTACCACATGACGTAACTTCCCGCACGCGCTGCTGTCGAGTTTAATGGTCTGTCACGTCAGGCCATCACGATCTCAGTCAAGTAGGCCCGTAGGTGCGACTCACGCGTGCGCTTTCAGCGCGTGGAGGTCAGAGTTAAAGTCCTGGATCTGGCAAGCAGTATCTTTTTCACTGCGTTTGACAGTCATGTGTTTACGCTGAGGTAAGATTTATTACTTCATTCACTGGTCTGTGGTCTCCACTGGTTTATTGTGAAGTGCAGTACTACAAAAACCTTCTGTACTGCACCACAAGTAGATGAGTACACGTTTTCGAACTGCTTAGTTACTATAAATGACGTAGGTTTTATTTACAAATTAATGTCTGTGAAAAAGGAATGGACAAAACTAAAGAAAGACAAATTAAGAAAAGATTTACTTGGTTACAGCTAGGACAATAATTTTGTACCTTCTACGCTTTCAACAGATCACATTTACGAACGATGTTCGAAATTTGCTATGCTTTCTCGATTGCAAGTGCTGCAGGGTACAATCATCCCTTCACCCTCCAGCCCAACAGCTGCACGCACGGTGAGGTACGTCATCTGGTGGCGTCACATGTTCGACATTTCTCATCCACTTTTCGAATGTTTCCCGTCATTTGCGAACCCACGTGTCTGCTATTAATTTGTCTGTCTCATCATCATCTACGTCGCTTCGGGGATTTCTAAAAGTTAATAAGAATCACCATGTACATTGATTACATACCTGTTACCTCGTGTTCAGCTATCAAGACTACCAGTCACATGATATTATTTCCGTTACATGCTGTAACAGTATATGTTGCAAGGAACGTATTACACACGCAGTGAAAGTTGTTACATTTTATCTGATCAAGCATTAATAAAATTGCAATAGTTTTGCATTATGAGTTGTCGTTTATTATTTGTATGTGAATTGGTATTGATACTATAGAACTACCTCATTTTTGGTTATAAGTTAAATTCACATTTTCAGAAAAAAATATGCTGAGAAAGATCTCACTGTCAATACCAATCAGTAGTTACTGGAAATGTAAGATTTACCCACATTTGTACAAAAATAACAAGCCCATTAGGTATACCTAGGACAAGGGAACGTCCTAGTGCTCTGTGGTATATTTATTTCCATCACTGGTGCTACTCTTTCTACTGTCTGTCCTCTATCGCGGGAATTAATTTAAGGTTGGGATACTGATAAAACTAAACAAATGAAAGAGAAAATTTTAGTTTCTATGTCGCAATGTATTCTACCCTCTGACGCGGTATGGCCGCTCTTCCGTTTTCTCTCAGTTTGCTTCACCTCAGCGAAGGGAAAGGGAGCAGAACGACGTCAATTACAGCGTTAAGGAGTTGGATACGATAGCAAAACATAAAAACTGACGAGATGGTGGAAAGGAAGACGAAAGGATAACGACGGAAAGAGCAGAGGAAAGAAACGGCGATAATTTTTAAAACACCCGAGGGGTTCGAGGAAGCTAAACAGAGGAAAGGGGGATAAAAGGAAACGGGAAAGAATTGAGAAATCGTAGCGAGGCGGCATCGGCGCTGCTAGTTGGTAAAGGTTTACAATCGCTCGCCCCACCGCCGGGATTTGGGTTGGCCCGGCGACGAATGTGGGGCTTAGGGCGCAGCTGGATCACCGGCGATAAATGGACAGCCCTGGCTAAGGCCGGCTGGAGCCGGAGCTGGACAGGGCGGCGCAAGAAGCCGGAAGCCGGCGCACGGCCACAGCACAATACACGCCATTGTTCTGCGTAAACGTACCGCCGCTGGCGCCGGAGTTACGCGACTCAGACAAGACGCCATTACGCCTTGGTCTCGCAACTGCACTGTATGCCGTAACGCGCAGGAAGTACAGAACTGCGTTCACTGTTTCCTTGCAAGCTTTAATTAGGTTCGCGTGTTTTTGTTTTTCATGTTGGTATTGAGGCTGCTATGGGTTTATTTATTGATCTTCCTTTTCTATTTGTAGTTCAATATTATTATATCAGTTTAGCTATTGTCATTTCGGTACAGTGAGTGCAGCTGAGGACGCTGGAAAGTAGAGAAATCGGAACATCTCCAATATATTCTTCTGTGTGAGTTCAGTATTCGGGAGACATCAGTGGGGGCAGCCAGAATCATTTGTGCCATGTTTGGGGGTAACGCCACAGGATAGAGCAGAGGAAGAAAATGGTTTTCTCATTTTAAGGAGGCTAAGAGATTCAAAAAACCGGTTGTACGGGTACGGCATGCTTTACGCCATAATCACAAAAATTTGCGGGTGGCCATATGTGCATCTTCTCTTCTTGCTCGTCACTAAATGGCTCGTGAACAACACCGATCATTCCTACCCTGTTTAGCCACTAGTGATGCGAAATGCTGTCTTTATGCATAATGTATGGAAAAGAAATTAATGGCTGAGCCTAATCAAAATAGCAACTCCCCCTACCTACTCCCCCTACCTACTCCCCATACTCCCCCTACAACTCCCCCTACCTACCCCCCTACTCCCCCTACAACTCCTTCTGGAACAGTGATTGTATGGTGCACTACGAATTGCTTTGCCGAGTTGTAACCATCACTGCTGACCATACAACATATGCTTTTACGGCCAGTACTCGCTTCACGTGAGCTTCCGGTATGATAGGCGGTGGTCGATGTATAAACCTCATCTCCGATTGTGGGAGACATCTTCAGAGGTACAGCGGCGCTTTGCCTTTGAAGATGTGCCTCTAAGTCGGAGATGAAACGTTTGGAGAAAGTTCTACTCATCGACTTCGGCCTATCAGCCTGAAAGTTTCACGAGACATCACTGCTGACGCTTTGTAGACTCAGTCTAAGAACAACGACCAAGAAACTGCGTGAGGTGGTGCTACTCCCCGTTAAGGCCCAACCGCGTTCTGTTAGACCGACAAAAGACGGTATACAAGAATTTAATTGGTAAGTCATTCCGCTCCCACCTTATTCACCTGATCTTGCGCTCTCAGATTTTCACGTTTTCGGCTGTCTATCGAACAACATTCAAGAAACTTTCTTACCGCATGAAAATGCGCTCCGAACATGGCTCGACGAAATGCACGGTAAATTCTAACAATATGTTGTTTTTCTTCTTTGAATGTATTCAGTTGACGAGGTGTCGGTGTTGGACAGAGAAGTTTTATAAGTGTTTTACCTGTAAGCATACAGATGAGAACTGCTTCTGCAGCCTTCTACACAAGAAATGGGAAGAGGTGATGAAGGTTGAGCGTTGGGAGAATATCTTGCAGCAAATAATGGTGATGCAGTAGGAGGGGCTGAGGATGCCCTTTGCGATTCGTAGAGACTGAAATGGCCAGTCAAATCACAGTGCAGGAGAAAACTTCGAACTTCGTCTTACTTTATAACCTCAACCAGAATGAACGACAGGTGCTCGCCTTTGTGTACAGCTCGACGGAGGACCTTTGAAAAGGGTTTTGTACTCCTTTTCCGATCAAGTGCGGGAATATGTTCATCTTGTTGTGTGCCCTAGTCCACAATACCACTTGAAATTGGCAGGGAAACTATCCTACAACCGCTGCTGCAAGAATTGCCTCCTACTGACCTTCAAGTGTATAGCTCCTAAGGATCGTGTAGACAGATATTTGGTGAGAAGTAATAGGACATTAAAATAACACTGAAGTGTCTCCTGAACCACGGACCTTGCCGTTGGTGGGGTGGCTTGCGTGCCTCAGCGATACAGATAGCCGTACCGTAGCTACAACCACAACAGAGGGGTATCTGTTGAGAGGCCAGACAAACGTGTGGTCCCTGAAGAGGGGCAGCAACCTTTTCAGTAGTTGCAAGGGCAACAGTCTGGATGATTTACTGATCTGGCCTTGTAACAATAACCAAAACGGCCTTACTGTGTTGGTACAGTGAACGGCTGAAAGCAAGGGGAAACTACGGCCGTAATTTTTCCCGAGGGCATGCAGCTTTACTGTATGATTAAATGATGATGGCGTCCTCTTGGGTAAAATATTTCGGAGGTAAAATAGTCCCCCATTCGGATCTCCGGGCGGGGACTACTCAAGAGGATGTCGTTATCAGCAGAAAGAAAACTGGCGTTCTACGGATCGGAGCGTGGAATGTCAGATCCCTTAATAGGGTAGGTAGGTTAGAAAATTTAAAAAGGGAAATGGATAGGTTATAGTTAGATATAGTGGGAATTAGTGAAGTTCGGTGGCAGGAGGAACAAGACTTTTGGTCAGGTGAATACAGGGTTATAAACACAAAATCAAATACGGGTAATGCAGGAGTAGGTTTAATAATGAATAGGAAAATAGGAATGCGGGTAGCTACAACAAACAGCATAGTGAACGTATTATTGTGACCAAGATAGATACGAAGCCCACACCTACTACAGTAGTACAAGTTTATATGCCAACTGGCTCTGCAGATGACGAAGAAATTGAAGAGATGTATGATGAAATAAAAGAAATTATTCAGGTAGTGAAGGGAGACGAAAATTTAATAGTCATGGGCGACTGGAATTCAAGTGTAGGAAAAGGGAGAGAAGGAAACGTAATAGGTGAATATGGATTGGGGCTAAGAAATGAAAGAGGAAGCCGCCTCGTAGAATTTTGCACAGAGCACAACTTACTCATAGCTAACACTTGGTTTAAGAACCATGAAAGAAGGTTGTATACATGGAAGAACCCTGGAGATACTAAAAGGTATCAGATAGATTATATAATGGTAAGACAGAGATTTAGGAACCAGGTTTTAAATTGTACGACATTTCCAGGGGCAGATGTGGACTCTGACCACAATCTATTGGTTATGACCTGTAGATTAAAACTGAAGAAACTGCAAAAAGGTGGGCATTTAAGGAGATGGGACCTGGACAAACTGAAAGAACCAGTGGTTGTACAGAGTTTCAGGGAGAGCATAAGGGAACAATTGATAGGAATGGGGGAAAGAAATACAGTAGAAGAAGAATGGGTAGCTCTGAGGGATGAAGTAGTGAAGGCAGCAGAGGATGAAGTAGGCAAAAAGACGAGGGCTAGTAGAAATCCTTGGGTAACAGAAGAAATATTGAATTTAATTGATGAAAGGAGAAAATATAAAAATGCAGTAAATGAAGCAGGCAAAAAGGAATACAAACGTCTCAAAAATGAGATCGACAGGAAATGCAAAATGGCTAAGCAGGGATGGCTAGAGGACAAATGTAAGGATGTAGAGGCTTATCTCACTAGGGGTAAGATAGATACTGCCTACAGGAAAATTAAAGAGACCTTTGGAGATAAGAGAACCACTTGTATGAACATCAAGAGCTCAGATGGAAACCCAGTTCTAAGCAAAGAAGGGAAAGCAGAAAGGTGGAAGGAGTATATAGAGCGTCTATACAAGGGTGATGTACTTGAGGACAATATTATGTAAATGGAAGAGGATGTAGATGAAGATGAAATGGGAGATACGATATTGCGTGAAGAGTTTGACAGAGCACTGAAAGATCTAAGTCGAAACTAGGCCCCAGGAGGTGACAACATTCCATTAGAACTACTGACGGCCTTGGGAGAGCCAGTCCTGACAAAAATCTACCATCTCGTGAGCAAGATGTATGAGACAGGCGAAATACCCTCAGACTTCAAGAAGAATATAATAATTCCAATCCCAAAGAAAGCAGGTGTCGACAGATGTGAAAATTACCGAACTATCAGCTTAATAAGTCACAGCTGCAAAATACTGACACGAATTCCTTACAGACGAATTTTGAAAAACTAGTAGAAGCCGACCTCGGGGAAGATCAGTTTGGATTCCGTAGAAATACTGGAACACGTGAGGCAATACTGACCTTACGACTTATCTTAGAAGAAAGATTAATTTGTAGACTTAGAGAAAGCTTTTGACAATGTTGACTGGAATACTCTCTTTCAAATTCTGAATGTGGCGGGGGTAAGATACGGGAAGCGAAAGGCTGTTTACAATTTGTACAGAAACCAGATGGCAGTTATAAGAGTCGAGGGACATGAAACGGAAGCAGTGGTTGGGAAGGGAGTGAGACAGGGTTGTAGCCTCTCCCCGATGTTATTCAATCTGTATATTGAGCAGGCGGTAAAGGAAGCAAAAGAAAAATTCGGAGTAGGTATTAAAATCCATGGAGAAGAAATAATAACTTTGAGGTTCGCCGATGACATTGTAATTCTGTCAGAGACAGCAAAGGACTTGGAAGAGCAGTTGAATGGAATGGACAGTGTCTTGAAAGGAGGATATAACATGAACATCAACAAAAGCAAAACGAGAATAATGGAATGTAGTCGAATTAAGTCGGGTGATTCTCAGGGAATTACATTAGGAAATGAGACACTTAAAGTAGTAAAGGAGTTTTGCTATTTGGGGAGCAAAATAGCTGATGATGGTCGAAGTAGAGGGGATATAAAATGTAGACTGGCAATGGCAAGGAAAGCGTTTCTGAAGAAGTGAAATTTGTTAACATCGAGTATAGATTTAGGCGTCAGGAAGTCATTTCTGAAAGTATTTGTATGGAGTGTAGCCATGTATGGAAGTGAAACGTGGACGATAAATAGTTTGGACAAGAAGTGAATAGAAGCTTTCGAAATGTGGTGCTACAGAAGAATGCTGAAGATTAGATGGGTGGATCATATAACTAATGAGGAAGTGTTGAACAGGGTGGGGAGAAGAGAAGTTTGTGGATCGGTTGGTAGGACATGTTCTGAGGCATCAAGGGATCACCAATTTAGTATTGGAGGGCAGAGTGGAGGACAAAAATCGTAGATGGAGACCAAGAGATGAATACACTAAGCAGATTCAGAAGGATGTAGGTTGCAGTAGGTACTAGGAGATGAAGAAGCTTGCACAGGATAGAGTAGCATGGAGAGCTGCATCAAACCAGTCTCTGGACTGAAGACCACAACAATAACAACTCTAATTATGCATCGAAATTGTCGTAAAAAAAAACACCATTTGTAAACAACAGTTCAAAATTCAACACACACACTGGGAACTGAAAAAAGTCTGACGCGCGGGATCAGCCGATCGGTCTCAGGCGCTGCAGTCATGGACTGTGCATCTAGTCCATGGCGGAGGTTCGAGACCTTCCTCGGGCATGGGTGTGTGTGTTTGTCCTTAGGATAATTTAGGTAAAGTAGTGTGTAAGCTTAGGGACTGATGAGCATAGCAGTTAAGTCCCATTAGATTTGACACACATTTGAATATTTTTTTTTAAAGTTTGAGTCGTAATCATCAAACGCGTTGGTGAGGTATTTCAATCTCCGACTTCATCCTACGAATACGAGAATATATTGTTACACCCTTCCACATAGGGAGAGATGGCCAATCGTAATAAAGTCTCAGCGAATTTTTCGGCTAAGGAACGTAGTTTCTGTTCTTCTCTCAGTTGTTGCTGGCTATTTTCCACACTACGAAACAGAATTTGTTTCATGTGTTGTAGGCAGTGTAACAGTGTTCACAATAAGTCCACACTTGTATAGCACTCACAAAGAAATAGAGGGGATGATTTAGCAACGATACAGAAATTGTGAGCCATGCTGCAATGTTATTGGCTGATAGTATCACGAGATCGACACGAGACGTTTAGTTGATGTGACAAATCGTCAAGATCAATGGTTCGGAAATCGAGAAGCTTTTTAAAATGTGTTGGAATTACGGGAAACCTGGTGAAATTGCAAAAATTGATGGAAAATTTGTAAAACTGAGGTAAATACGACGTAACTGATTGTTATACAGCTCTGAATTCGGCAGTGTGCTAGTCCGTCATCCACAAAAGTATCGTAGATTGAGCTCATAGTTTTACATAGTTGGATGTTAATGAGGAAACAGAGGTTGCGAATTGTAGGTAGCTGTCAGAAGAAAAATGATAAATGACAAGTGAATAGATAGCGTGAAAGCCGCTCTTCTGTATTCATATTTGTGCGATATGTTATACCCACATGTATTTCAATTTATTTGTAAGCCTTCCACAGACATTAATGCTGAGAGGCTAAGAGAGCACGCATTCTACTGGAGGCTGCTGTAAGCGGCCGGCGGCAACGGTGGTGGTCGGCGCTACCGTATGGGAAAGTGACCCCCGAAATTACTTCAACATCCTCTGCTTACGGCACCGGATCCTCTGAGTCTTAACACCACGTGACGTAGCCGAGGCCCGTAGCACGGTGATGACCTTCCTCCTCCCTTGGAGTTGTCTTTGGCACATGTGTGACGGATAGTCAAGTATTTCGCTATATTTCCAGTGGTCGGATTTTCTAGACGTATGTTTGATTTCTACAGATACTGACCAAAGCAGAGCGTCGCTAGCGATTGGATCTCTTTGTGTACCATCAAGGAGAGGCTAGAACAGGCATGTGAGAGCAAAACCACAACTTATGGGAGGGTCCAGCTGGTAACGCTCCTCGCACTGCTCTCTGTTAGTAGGCTACTCTAGATTGTATAGTTAGCAAACAGCTATTGTGCAAGGCTGCTGCTTAGCACACATTTTAATTAAATCGAATATGATTGAGATTACAAGATATTGAGAAAAATAGGTAATCACAAATGACATGGGCCTGGGGAATGACTTGGCGCAAATAACAATGTGGCACTAACTTTAATTCTTGTATATTGACTCTTTGAAAATTAGTAATGATCACAATCAAAACACTTAATAAACTGATTATACATTAACAATTAATTTTACAAATTCATTGTCTCAGTGATCACTTATGAATATGCACACTGCGTTAGTAACAAAACCACTTTTTTAACTTAATTATTTCCAACTTCTGTTGAGATTCCTTTTACGTCTAGTCATCATAACGGTTTCTTGCAAATAATAAATCATTACTGTCAGTAGGGAATAAGTATATATTCAGCACACATCAGATACAACACGTTCTTACTCTTGAGGGTCCTCCATACATCTCTCGATAGAAAGTTATTGCAACACATAACCTACAACATCTTGAATCAGCCATCGCTGTTGAACAGAGACGCTACTACACAATCGATACTACATTCGTCCATCTATGGTTCAATATAATATTTTCTCACAAAACTTGAATTAATTGATACAGTGTATATACCCTTTATCTTAAGTGCTTTGCCCTGTACTGAACTGTTCTGACTGCGAGAATGTGCTTTTAATTTAGCTACGAGAAAAGAAACTGCCATCAACTTTAAACCAAACCAAGAACTGCATGAATTTACTAACAGAAAAAGCCATAGGGTAACAAGTTTGGGAAGAGTATCTGATGTTATAATGTGGAACAAGAAATAGGAGAGAATAAGCAAAGGGTTTGGCATTTAAATGCAGAAGTGATGGGAAGAGCGAATTGTTGTTGTTGTTGTTTTCTTCAGCCCTGAGACTGGTTTGATGCAGCTCTCCATGCTACTCTATCCTGTGCAAGCTGCTTCATCTCCCAGTACCTACTGCAACCTACATCCTTCTGAATCTGCTTAGTGTATTCATCTCTTGGTCCCCCTATACGATTTTTACCCTCCACGCTGCCCTCCAATGCTAAATTTGTGATCCCTTGATGCCTCAAAACATGTCCTACCAACCGATCCCTTCTTCTAGACAAGTTGTGCCACAAACTTTTCTTCTCTCCAATCCTATTCAATACCTCCTCATTAGTTACGTGATCTACCCATCTAACCTTCAGCATTCTTCTGTAGCACCACATTTCGAAAGCTTCTATTCTCTTCTTGTCCAAACTAGTTATCGTCCATGTTTCGTTTCCATACATGGCTACACTCCAAACAAATACTTTCAGAAACGACTTCCTGATACAAATTTCTCTTCTTCAGAAACACTTTCCTTGCCATTGTCAGTCTACATTTTATATCCTCTCTACTTCGACCATCATCAGTTATTTTACTTCCCAAATTGCAAAACTCCTTTACTACTTTACTTGTCTCATTTCCTAATCTAATTCCCTCAGCATCACCCGATTTAATTTGACTACATTCCATTATCCTCGTTTTGCTTTTGTTGATGTTCATCTTATATCCTCTTTTCAAGACACTCTCCATTCCGTTCAACTGCTCTTCCAAGTACTTTGCCGTCTCTGACAGAATTACAATGTCATCGGCAAACCTCAAAGTTTTTATTTCTTCTCCATGGATTTTAATACGTACTCCAAATTTTTCTTTTGTTTCCTTTACTGCTTGCTCAATATACAGATTGAATAACATCGGGGAGGGGCTACAACCCTGTCTCACTCCTTTCCCAACCACTGCTTCCCTTTCATGCCCTGCCATTTGGTTTCTGTACAAATTGTAAATAGCCTTTCGCTCCCTGTATTTTACCCCTACCACCTTCAGATTTTGAAAGAGATTATTCCAGTCAACATTGTCAAAAGCTTTCTCTAACTCTACAAATGCTAGGAACGTAGGTTTGCCTTTTCTTAATCTTTCTTCTAAGATAAGTCGTAAGGTCAGTATTGCCTCACGTGTTCCAACATTTCTACGGAATCCAAACTGATCATCCCCGAGGTCCGCATCTACCAGTTTTTCCATTCGTCTGTAAAGAATTATAGGGTGCATTTACACAACGAATTCTAGCATTAATCGTCAAGAAGTAAAGAAAAAACTAGACTGTCATCGCTGTTTATGCACCGGGGGAAGGAGGAAAAAGCAATAGTCTGTAGGTTTCTTTGACAAACTGCAATCAGTTTTGGACAACGATGTCAATAATTATCAAGTAATATTAACAGTAAATTTAGACGCAAGGGTAGAGAATAAAACTCTCTCAAAGATTGTACGATCGACAGGAGAATAATAACGCAAGATTGCTTAGAGACTTTGTTTCCTTTAACAAACTAAACATAACCAATACCATATATATGTTTTTGGATAGGGTCCGCCTTTAGCAAAACACAGTTTTGATTTATAACCCAAACATGTTTCACTGCAGTTGCAGCATCATCAGTGGGCTTTTATTTTCCATCTGTTAAAGATAAAGAACGTTCTTTGTTGTTTTGTATACATGTGGCTATTAGTTTTTAAAAAAGGTAATTATAGATATTTGAAGAAACACATAAATTATGAAAATCCATACCTTTTTACCACATGGTGTGGTTTTTCTGACGTCTTGTGTTTCTACAGTTACCGACAGTTTGTCATCTGCAACCACTTATACCTTAAAGTAGATAAATTGTTTAAGCCAAAATTACGATTTGAAGAACTATGTTATTATTATGCCTTAAATTGTTTAATTCTATGTGTGTGTGTGTGTGTGTGTGTGAGGGTCTATTTACTCTTTTTTCGTCTTCATCACTGACAAACACTGAATATTGAGTTGCCACTGCCACTGTCACTGTCACTCACTGTTTCACTGTTTATCAGCTATGAAAACAAAACATGGCTGGCAGTGGAACAGCTGGAGGTGTAAAAACAAGATGGCTGACAGTGGAACAGTTGAAGGTGCTCCTGGCGGTTGTTTTGAACCTTTCAGAGTTGACAGATTTTTTCTTTCTTTTTTTAGTGTGTGTGTCTGTGTGTGTGTGTGTGTGTATGTGTGTGTGTGTGTGTGTGTGTGTGTGTGTGTGTGTGTGTGTGTGTGTGTGTGTGGGTGTGTGTATGTAAAAGGGGGAGACAGAGAGAGAAAGAGAGGGAGAGAGACATTTTAGGTTTCATGATTTTTTTTGTGGTGTGTGGGGGAGGGTGGTTAAGATCTCTATAGGTTGGTTTTGTCTGTTAATTCTTTGAGGGCAGAGAACAGAGTTCCATTGCAGAGAGCTGTGTATTCATTTATCATTTGTTTGCCTTCCACTATGGCTTTTTGTATCTGGTAATTTTCTTCGATTATCAGTTTTTGTGAGGGGCTGTTGCTGCATTTGAGAATTTTCTAATCTGTGTTGATGTTTGTTGGGCTATGTTTCTTGTCCATGAAGTGTTCAGCAAATGTGGAATGACAGCTGTTACTTTTTAATGCTCTTTTGTGTTCTGTATATCTGATATTAAAGTTTCTGGTTGTCTGTCCTATATAAACTGCTTTGCAATCCTGGCATGTTAATTGGTAAATACCAGATGTGTTGTGTTTGTCTGTGCTTGTGTTGGTTGTCCTTAGTTTTTCCTGTGCTGAGTTGTCTGTCCTGTAGGCTATTTTTATCCCTTGTTTTTTGAGTATGTTGCCTATTCTGTGTACTGTTTTCTTGTTATAGGTGAGAGTGAACTATCTGTTTGTCATTGTGCGTGTTTCCTGTTCATGTGTGTTCATTGGTGGGTTCTGTGTGTTTGTAGGTTGAGGCTTTTGTTTTTGATTTTGTATGTTGGGTGTCCTTTTTAATTTTGCTTTGATTTGGTGGTTTAGTTTATCTATAGTGTTTGTGTCATATCCATTCTCCACTGCTATTTGTCTGATTGTCTGCAATTCATTCTTGTATTTGTTATCAGTGAGTGGGGTTTTGTTTAGTCTGTGTAGCATATATTGGAAGCCGGCTAGTTTGTGTGTAATCGGATGATTAGAGTCTTTGTGAATGGTTGTGCTAGTGGTGGTCGCTTTCCTGAATATAGAGAATTGGTGTTGGTTGTTGTGTCTGTATATTGTGAGGTCAAGGAAGCTTAGCGTTTTGTCGTGTTCTGTTTCTATGGTGAATTTTATTTGTGGGTGTACTATGTTTATATCACTGTGGAGTTGTTGGAATGCGACTTGGTGTTTCATCTATAAGGCATATGATGTCATCTACATAACGGTACTAATATATTATCTGGTATTGTTTGGGTCTAACTATTGTTTCGAATATTTTATTTTCAATGTGATTGAGAAAGATGTTGGCTAGGACTCCACTGACTGGTGACCCCATTGGAAGCCCATCTTCTTGTGAGTAAAACTGATTGTCAAAGGAGAAGTAGTTTTGTTGTGTGATAAGTTTTAGGAGGCTAGCTATTTCTTTTATGTGGGGTTCGGGAATTTTGGCTTGTTCTTCTAATTGTTGTCTGATGATGTTGATGGTTTCAGTGGTGGGGATATTGGTGTACATGGATGTGATGTCAAATGATGTGAATGTGGCTATTGTGGGTATGTTGATGTCTTTGATTTGCTGTACCAGCTCTTCGGTGTTGCGTATGATTCTGTTATTTGTGTATATGTAATGTTTCTGTATGTATGTGTGAATTTCTCTGGCTAAGTGGTATGTGGGTGCACTTCTGAAATTGACTACTGGGCGTATAGGAATGCCATCCTTGTGGAGCTTTAGTAGGCTGTTCAGTGTGGGTGCTTGGGGGTTCTTTTGCTTCAACCATTATGCTTTCTGATTTGTGGATATGTGTGAGATATTTTTTAGGAGTGTTATTGTGTTTTTCTGGTATCTTTGTGTTGGGTCACTGGTTAGCTTTGTGATGTTGTTGTCTTCCAGGAATTTTAAGGTTTTTTTGCTTGTATTCATCCTGTTTTATTATTATCATGGTGCTGCCCTTGTCTGATCTTGTGATGAGTGCCTCATTGTTTTTAAGTTTGTCCTTTATTTTTCCAAAGGTTATTTTCTTCTTCAGTTTTTGTTCCTGTCAATATGTTGTTTTTGTTTTCTTTTATTATGTATCTTATTTCTTCTGTGATTAATTCTCTTGTCAGACCTGCATTGAAGTTTTGGTTATTGTTTCTTTCTTGTTGTTTTATGATGTACTCACTTTCTGTGATAAGATTCTCCACTGTCTTGTGTGTGATGTGTGTGTTGACATTGTATTTTGGGCCTTTTTCTAGAAAACTTATTTCTTCGTTGGTTAGTGGTATGTCAGTAAGGTTTACCAGACGTTTGTGGAATGTGTGGTTTGCTTGCTTTCTATTTTTATGTGCAAAAGCTTTGTTTTGTTTTAAAAGAGTGTTTAGTTTTTGTTGTTGTTTATTCCATTTTGATTTTATTTGTGTTTTTGTGTTTTGTTTGACTGTATTCATGATATCGTTGAATATTTCAGAGACTTTAATGTGGTTTCCTAGTTCCAGGTGAATTTTGAATAGTTCAACATTGAGTTCTCGCTTTTTTGTATGTAGGTTTCTAATTTCTTGCTTCAGCCACTCAATTTCAGCTTTGTGTTTGGCATGACGAGCTGCAGGTGACATACTGTTTACATTTACATGTATATAGTTAGGTATTACATTAAATGAAAGACAAAGTCTATTGAATTATATATTTAAAATAGTTTGATGTAATTTTGCTGCAGTGTCCCGGAATTTGTTGTAGAGCTTGCTCTGAAATGCCTGGCAAGGCGTCGAAATAATCATCTTGGTATTGAAGCTCTTTTTTTTCCGTGTTTGTCTTAACAGTATATATGTTTTTGGATAGGGTCCGCCTTTAGCAAAACACAGTTTTGTTTTATAACCCAAACATGTTTCACTGCACTTGCAGCATCATCAGTGGGCTTTTATTTTCCATCTGTTAAAGATAAAGAACGTTCTTTGTTGTTTTGTATACATGTGGCTATTAGTTTTTAAAAAAGGTAATTATAGATATTTGAAGAAACACATAAATTATGAAAATTCCTGGAAGACAGCAACATCACAAAGCTAACCAGTGACCCAACACAAAGATACCAGAAAAACACAATAACACTCCTAAAAAATATCTCACACATATCCACAAATCAGAAAGCAAAATGGTTGAAACAAAAGAACCCCCAAGCACCCACACTGAACAGCCTACTAAAGCTCCACAAGGATGGCATTCCTATACGCCCAGTAGTCAATTTCAGAAGTGCACCCACATACCACTTAGCCAGAGAAATTCACACATACATACAGAAACATTACATATACACAAATAACAGAAGCATACGCAACACCGAAGAGCTGGTACAGCAAATCAAAGACATCAACATACCCACAATAGCCACATTCACATCATTTGACATCACATCCATGTACACCAATATCCCCACCACTGAAACCATCAACATCATCAGACAACAATTAGAAGAACAAGCCAAAATTCCCGAACCCCACATAAAAGAAATAGCTAGCCTCCTAAAACTTATCACACAACAAAACTACTTCTCCTTTGACAATCAGTTTTACTCACAAGAAGATGGGCTTCCAATGGGGTCACCAGTCAGTGGAGTCCTAGCCAACATCTTTCTCAATCACATTGAAAATAAAATATTCGAAACAATAGTTAGACCCAAACAATACCGGATAATATATTAGTACCGTTATGTAGATGACATCATATGCCTTATAGATGAAACACCAAGTCGCATCCAACAACTCCACAGTGATATAAACATAGTACACCCACAAATAAAATTCACCATAGAAACAGAACACGACAAAACGCTAAGCTTCCTTGACCTCACAATATACAGACACAACAACCAACACCAATTCTCTATATTCAGGAAAGCGACCACCACTAGCACAACCATTCACAAAGACTCTAATCATCCGATTACACACAAACTAGCCGGCTTCCAATATATGCTACACAGACTAAACAAAACCCCACTCACTGATAACAAATACAAGAATGAATTGCAGACAATCAGACAAATAGCAGTGGAGAATGGATATGACACAAACACTATAGATAAACTAAACCACCAAATCAAAGCAAAATTAAAAAGGACACCCAACATACAAAATCAAAAACAAAAGCCTCAACCTACAAACACACAGAACCCACCAATGAACACACATGAACAGGAAACACGCACAATGACAAACAGATAGTTCACTCTCACCTATAACAAGAAAACAGTACACAGAATAGGCAACATACTCAAAAAACAAGGGATAAAAATAGCCTACAGGACAGACAACTCAGCACAGGAAAAACTAAGGACAACCAACACAAGCACAGACAAACACAACACATCTGGTATTTACCAATTAACATGCCAGGATTGCAAAGCAGTTTATATAGGACAGACAACCAGAAACTTTAATATCAGATATACAGAACACAAAAGAGCATTAAAAAGTAACAGCTGTCATTCCACATTTGCTGAACACTTCATGGACAAGAAACATAGCCCAACAAACATCAACACAGATTAGAAAATTCTCAAATGCAGCAACAGCCCCTCACAAAAACTGATAATCGAAGAAAATTACCAGATACAAAAAGCCATAGTGGAAGGCAAACAAATGATAAATGAATACACAGCTCTCTGCAATGGAACTCTGTTCTCTGCCCTCAAAGAATTAACAGACAAAACCAACCTATAGAGATCTTAACCACCCTCCCCCACACACCACAAAAAAATCATGAAACCTAAAATGTCTCTCTCCCTGTCTTTCTCTCTCTGTCTCCCCCTTTTACATACACACACCCACACCCACACACACACACACACACACACACACACATACACACACACACACACACAGACACACACACTAAAAAAAGAAAGAAAAAATCTGTCAACTCTGAAAGGTTCAAAACAACCGCCAGGAGCACCTTCAACTGTTCCACTGTCAGCCATCTTGTTTTTACACCTCCAGCTGTTCCACTGCCAGCCATGTTTTGTTTTCATAGCTGATAAACAGTGAAACAGTGAGTGACAGTGACAGTGGCAGTGGCAACTCAATATTCAGTGTTTGTCAGTGATGAAGACGAAAAAAGAGTAAATAGACCCTCACACACACACACACACACACACACATAGAATTAAACAATTTAAGGCATAATAATAACATAGTTCTTCAAATCGTAATTTTGGCTTAAACAATTTATCTACTTTAAGGTATAAGTGGTTGCAGATGACAAACTGTCGGTAACTGTAGAAACACAAGACGTCAGAAAAACCACACCATGTGGTAAAAAGGTATGGATTTTCATAATTTATGTGTTTCTTCAAATATCTATAATTACCTTTTTTAAAAACTAATAGCCACATGTATACAAAACAACAAAGAACGTTCTTTATCTTTAACAGATGGAAAATAAAAGCCCACTGAGAATGCTGCAACTGCAGTGAAACATGTTTGGGTTATAAATCAAAACTGTGTTTTGCTAAAGGCGGACCCTATCCAAAAACATATATATTGTTGAAGCAAACACGGAAAAAAAAGAGCTTCAATACCAAGATGTTTATAACCAATACATTCTCCATAAATGTACACAAGGTCAGTGAGAGGATCTAAGTCTCTTATTGTCTAAACTATTATGATGAAAAATTGGAAGGCTTGGTAAAACACACCACAGTGCACAATGCATATGACATAGTTTCTAAAAATCTCTTGCTTATATCTCAAATAGATATGAACACCAAACGGAGAAAGGACAAGAATTTGACAGAATTACATATGACGGCGAAATCTATAAACTACGTCTACTAAATAAACATAGCTTACCGGATCTTTACCAGAGGAGACTTAATCAAGGACTAGAGCAGACAAAGTAGTGAAATAAATAGGAAATGAGTGAAAGAAAGAGAATATTATGTTAAGGAAGCAGCTGAAGAAGCCGTAGAAAAAAGAAGAAATGAGTGATAACAAATGATTAAAATTGTGGACACTGGAATTAGATTAAGCTGTAGAGAAAAAGAAAACTCTTAAGAATCTCAGTGAAACAACAAGGAGAATCATCAAGTTTACAAGCAGAGAAATACAGTGAAACGAGGTCGTCAAGATCCTTGCGACAGTTTCATAAGCAAAATGGAGGACGCCATTCACAGTTTAATATTACTTTTTTTTTATACTATTACGACGAGCTCAGTCAATGTAGCATGAGACTCTTAATCTCAGGGTTATTTGTTTGAGCCCAACGCTGGGTGCCAATTTATCGTTACTGGTATTTAAGAAGGTTATGTAATATTAAATTTATTGCTTTCACTGGTGGCAAGCTTCTAAAATGATAAAATGGTGAATAGAAAATTTTGATTTGTGGATGATGAAATTATACACTCCGCCAACTAGCATCTGATTCTCATCAGGCCGACGAGGAATTTGACCGACGACATTGTTTAGAGGCCAGTGACCGATCTAAAAATTGCGCAGTTTGCTTTATTACATTGCCCGGATACTGACACAAAATACTGGTAAAATAGATCTCAGGGACGCTGAATTAAAAGTTTTATAAAGTAATAACCGGTTGAACACAAGCAGCGTTCAGTTGTGGCCACCAAACAATTAGTTGGCAACTCTCCTTCGCTGCAGTCCGAAAAAGTTGTAAAATCGTGCCTAATAATTTGATATGTGTAATTAATGAAAAAGGAAAGTACTCTGTTAATTAAAACATTGCTTTTGAAATTAAATTACCGTAATTATTTGCCAAACGTTACTGAGTGACACTTACGTTTTGAAACAGCCATCGAAAACAAACGAGAGAGAGAAAGAGAGAGAGAGAAAGAGAGAGCTCACAGCTCCAGCTTTTATATAATCCAAAAACATATTACGGCGACTGCCTTCAACTTGCGTTGTTGTTTCGATACATAAATATTTCTCTCTATCTTTCTATACCGGAACAGCAAAAATATATATATATTCCTTACATTAAATCGTGACTTTTTCTCCTTGGTTTACAAATTTATTTACGCAGAAAAATAATGTCTTAATCTATTTTAGCCTTAATTAAAAAACTGGGGCATATTCTATTAATTATTCAAAATAACAACATTTCAACAGAAGGCAAATGAAAACATGAAAATACTGAAACAGAAAATGTATTTGTACAAATAAATAACATTCAACAAGCAAAATCCATAAAACGTTACAAGAACTTGTGGAATGAAGATACAATCTCCACAGTGACTCAAGAGGATGAAGCTAAAATAAAACGTGTAAACGATTCACGTGTGAATGAATTAAGAGAAATTCTCAATTCCACAAAGAATAGAAAAGCTACTGGTATGATTGGCATAAACGCTAAACTGCTAAAATATGGAGGCAATGTACTACAAAAGAGGTACATTATTTAATGTGTGCTAGCGAAGCATGGTCACGAGCAAGGGTAATACTTTATCTCGAATGCTGGGTGTTCCGCGGCTTTTAGATGTTTTTTAAGGGACGTCCTCTAAAGCCTATGTACTGCGCTTGAAATATTAATTAGCCAGACCGATGTTCGGTTGCATAACCCATCGCCAGTGGCATCTGCTACAGAGGAACAAATAACTTTGTGTTCAACAGTTTCTATAACATGACAATCGTAGACACCCACACAATAGCAGAAACATAAGTTGACTTACACTGTACCTCTGTTCAATGAGATGCGTTCCAGTCTGTTTCATGCTCAGTTTGATGTCCATCTACAAAGCAAACAACCATATGGATATCTAGAATACAAATATAGCCACGTCTATGTTAATAAGATAGGATATGAAATTGGCCCTATCTCACGGCACAGAGGTTGTCGTATATGTTACTGCTGTCGAATCTTAGCAGTGACAATTCTTGACCACATCTGACAATTGCCATACTATATAATTATGGAACTGATAGGTCAAAACGACTATATTACCAATCTTTTGTAATTTCTGAGGTCATAGTCATATATGTCTGAAATTTGCGTTTATATATATATTCCTGGAAATTGAAATAAGAACACCGTGAATTCATTGTCCCAAGAAGGAGAAACTTTATTGACACATTCCTGGGGTCAGATACATCACATGATCACACTGACAGAACCACAGGCACATAGACACAGGCAACAGAGCATGCACAATGCTGGATGTAGTCCTGTGGAACGGCTTGCCATGCCATTTCCACCTGGCGCCTCAGTTGGACCAGCGTTCGTGCTGGACGTGCAGACCGCGTGAGACGACGCTTCATCCAGTCCAAAACATACTCAATGGGGGACAGATCCGGAGATCTTGCTGGCCAGGGTAGTTGACTTACACCTTCTAGAGCACGTTGGGTGGCACGGGATACATGCGGACGTGCATTGTCCTGTTGGAACAGCAAGTTCCCTTGCCGGTCTAGGAATGGTAGAACGATGGGTTCGATGACGGTTTGGATGTACCGTGCACTATTCAGTGTCCCCTCGACGATCACCAGAGGTGTACGGCCAGTGTAGGAGATCGCTCCCCACACCATGATGCCGGGTGTTGGCCCTGTGTGCCTCGGTCGTATGCAGTCCTGATTGTGGCGCTCACCTGCACGGCGCCAAACACGCATACGACCATCATTGGCACCAAGGCAGAAGCGACTCTCATCGCTGAAGACGACACGTCTCCATTCGTCCCTCCATTCACGCCTGTCGCGACACCACTGGAGGCGGGCTGCACAATGTTGGGGCGTGAGCGGAAGACGGCCTAACGGTATGCGGGACCGTAGCCCAGCTTCATGGAGACGGTTGCGAATGGTCCTCACCGATACCCCAGGAGCAACAGTGTCCCTAATTTGCTGGGAAGTGGCGGTGCGGTCCCCTACGGCACTGCGTAGGATCCTACGGTCTTGGCGTGCATCCGTGGGTCGCTGCGGTCCAGTCCCAGGTCGACGGGCACGTGCACCTTCCGCCGACCACTGGCGACAACATCGTTGTACTGTGGAGACCTCACGCCCCACGTGTTGAGCAATTCGGCGGTACGTCCACCCGCCCTCCCGCATGCCCACTAGACGCCCTCGCTCAAAGTCTGTCAACTGCACATACGGTTCACGTCCACGCTGCCGCGGCATGCTACCATTGTTAAAGACTGCGATGGAGCTCCGTATCCCACGGCAAACTGGCTGACACTGACGGCGGCGGTGCACAAATGCCGCGCAGCTAGTGCCATTCGACGGCCAACACCGCGGTTCCTGGTGTGTCCGCTGTGCCGTGCGTGTGATCATTGCTTGTACAGCCCTCTCGCAGTATCCGGAGCAAGTATGGTGGGTCTGACACACCGGTGTCAATGTGTTCTTTTTTCCATTTCCAGGAGTGTATATATAATACCATATTTTGGAAATTGTTATATGAGATTACAGTATACAAAAGGTATAAAATTTCAAAATAATCCAAAACATTGTGGCAAATAAGACAATATTTACGTGCAGGATTTTAATAGCTTCCAAGCCGAAATCATTCGGTTAAAACAGTGATCGTTTGTATACACATCTTATCCTGTAACACCGTTTGTTCATAAACCGTGTTGTCAGGGCGTTTCGTCACATGGCTCTATGTTTCAGTTTCTTATTGAATGTTTAATAATCTACTTTTTCCTGCTTCATCAAAAATGTTACTAGCAGGTTGCTGTTAAATGAAATATTCTGCTAAGGGATTGGTTTCGCTAACATTAATATGTTGTCTAAATCTAGTTTTGAAGTTTTTCCTGATGTTTGCATTCTATATTGATATCAAGATAAACACCGTAAAAAAATTATAACTGACAGGCATGGCAATGACGTAGGGTACATACTATGAGTACGCTTATGTTTCTGCTATCATCTATACAGTTTTCTTGCTGTAGAAACTGATTCACAAACAGTTGGTTGTATCTCTGTAGCAGATGCCACTGAAGATGGGTCATACACCCGAATAACGATTTGATTAATAAACATTTCACGTGCAGCTAGAACAATTGATCCAAAATCAGAAAGAGTGCAATAGGGAAATCCTTTAAGCATTCAATGATTTTATTAAGGCATTCAATAGTGCTGACAGAAAGAAACCGTGAAAAATTATTTCAAAAAGTCTGTTCAAAAACACAACTGTCGATCGTATATAGATGGTACTGTAACATAGCCAATAGCCAGCAAAAAGAAATTAGACCGGGTCCCAGCATTTAACCCACACTTTTTAACATTTATTTAGATTGCACAATTCCTAAGTGGAAGGAGATTTTTAATTGATGCATTTGGATTAACAGAAATTCGCGCTTGTTGCCTTCACATTCAGAGAACGTCACATTGCCGACGGAGAAGGAAGATGCTCTACAAGGAAGGGTATCTTTGTTAAGTAAGATTTCTGAAGAGTGCCATTTGACAATTTCAGAAAAGAAGACAAAATCAGTAACTTTTAAAGGAAAACATCGTGAATGTACAAAAAATTGTAATTAATAACAAAACAACACGGTAGGTAAAACATTTTAACGTTTTTAGTTGTGTCATCACGTATGAGTATTAGGGAAACATAGAGAACAGTTATCAAAGTTTGGGAATGAATGTGGTACAAGCTTCTAAAAAATAACAGGGGAAAGAAGCGAGATTGAAACTGTATAAGAAAATGGCAGTTCCAAAGCTTATTTACGGAAGGGAATCAAGTGTTATAAGTAAACGTGAACAAAGTCACATACAACCGACAAAGGTGAGATTCTATCAGCAGTAAAGGGATGCACAAAGCCTGACAGATTTCGAAATTCGGGAATTAGGAAAGACGTGAATATATTCAATTCCTGCTATACAATACAAGGAAATAGGAGGAACTGGAGTGGAAATCTCGAAAGAATTTGAGATAGATAGTGGGGATAGATTGCCTCTCCAAACAAGAAGATTTCAGCCAGTAGGGAGAAGGCTTGGAGGTCCAACGTAACAGTCATACCGTAACAAAAGAAAAGGTCTAATGCTTGAAGTGAAGGTGATGATTATACGACGGTACATTTCTAGATATGGGATCATCTTCAGAAATTTATCTGCTAAATCCCCACTACACAACCCCTATTAGACTGTGCTCCAAATGAACATTCTCAGGAATTTCTTCCTCGGATTAAACTAAATGCCTGATGCTAATAGACCCCTCTTGACCAGGAATGTCATCTTGCCTGTCTTAATCTGCATTGTACGTCCTTCTTACTTCGTCCGTCACGTGCTAGTCCACTCCCAAGTTAGCAATATATCTTAATTTCGTTTACTTCGTGGTCTCCTACTTCGATGTTAGGTTCATCACTAACTTCTCTCGCCATTACTTTCATCATCCTTCGGTTTAGTCTCAGTCCACATTCTTCACTAACTCTGACTCCAAAGGGAACCACTGTACGCAACGACTGTGTGTAATTATAAGGTAGGATATATAAGGAAGGAGGGGAATACAGCAGTCAGTCGCAATGCCAATGTTTTTTTTTATTCTGGCATATCCATATTTCAGCTAAAAGTAGCCACCTTGAGCACATGTGAGTGATCTATAATCCAACAAACCCCCAGCAGCCCATGTCACCATACGTTGAGCTCTGTTTCCTCCTGCATGTACACCAATAAGATCGTAGGGTGAGATGTACTTGTTGGATTATAGGTAAAGAAGATGCACTGAAGAGGTATATTTGTAGCTGAAATATGGATATGCTAGAATAATAAAAAACCAATGGAACTGCGACTGATTCTGTATTCCTATCCTTCCCTACAAACCGTATTCTGTACTCATTAGACCGGTGGTTTCATTCAACGCCTACTTTAATTTATTCGTCTTTAGTTTCACTGAGAGTAGCAATAGAATTACAAAATTTTATCATTGAAATACTTTCATCCTGAATTTTAGTCCCACTCTCGAATCTTTTATTTCCGTCATTGTCTCTTCCATGTATAGACAGTACGGGCCAAATACTGCTTCCCTCCCTTAGACCCTTTTACTCCGAGACCTTCATTCTAGGTCTTCCAGTCTTATTGTTCCCCCCCTGCTTCTTGTACAAATTGTATATTATCGTTCTTCCCCTACAGTTTACTCCTAATTTTCTCTGAATTTCGATCTTCATAAATCATCTTACATTGTTGAAGGTCGACAAATCCCATGACCGTGCCATGATTTTTTCTTAGGTATTAATTTCATTATCAATCACAACGTCAGTACTACTCCTCTGGTGCCCTTACCTTTTAGAAAACCACACTGATAATCATCCAACACATCGGCAATAATCTTTTGCATTCTTATTCATATTATTTTCGTCTGCAACTTAGACGCATGAGCCATTAAGTTCACTGTGGAATAGTCGTCGCACTTATTGCATCCTTACTGTCTTCGGAATTGTTGGCAGAATCTGATAGTATGTCGATAGATTCTACACATTAAGTCAAATATTCGCTTGCTTGCCACGTCCGCCATCCCAAATGGATGATATATACATTACTGGCCATTAAAATTGCTCCACCACGAAGATGAAGAACTACAGACGCGAAATTTAACCCCTGTGATATGCAAATGATTAGCTTTTCACAGCATTCACACAAGGCTGGCACCGATGGCGACACCTACAACGTGCTGACATGAGGAAAGTTTCCAACCGATTTCTCATACACAAACAGCAGTTGACCGGCGTTGCCTGGTGAAACGTTGTTGTGATGCCTCGTGTAAGATGGAGAAATGCGTACCATCACGTTTCCGACTTTGATACACGTCGGATTGTAGCCTATCGCGATTGCGGATTATACTATCGTGACATTGCAGCTCCCGTTGGTCGAGATCCAATGACTGTTAGCAGAATATGGAATCGCTGGGTTCAGGAGGGTAATACGGAACGCAGTGCTGGATCCCAACGACCTAGTATCACTACATCTACATCTACATTTATACTCCGCAAGCCAGCCAACGGTGTGTGGCGGAGGGCACTGTACGTGCCACTGTCATTACCTCCCTTTCCTGTTCCAGTCGCGTATGGTTCGCGGGAAGAACGACTGTCTGAAAGCCTCCGTGCGCGCTCTAATCTCTCTAATTTTACATTCGTGATCTCCTCGGGAGGTATAAGTAGGGGGCAGCAATATATTCGATAGCTCAACCAGAAACGCACCCTCTCGAAACCTGGCAAGCAAGCTACACCGCGATGCAGAGCGCCTCTCTTACAGAGTCTGCCACTTGAGTTTGTTAAACATCTCCGTAACGCTATCACGGTTGCCAAATAACCCTGTGACGAAACGCGCCGCTCTTCTTGGTTCTGCCCTATCTCCTTCGTCAACCCGATCTGACACGGACCCCACACTGTTCAGCAATACTCAAGTATAGGTCAAACGAGTGTTTTGTAAGCCACCTCCTTTGTTGATCGACTGCATTTTCTAAGTACTCTCCCAATGAATCTCACCCTAGTACCCGCTTTAACAACAATTAATTTTATATGATCATTCCACTTCAAATCGTTCGGCACGCATACTGCCAGTATTTTACAGAAGTAGCTGCTACCAGTGTTTGTTCCGCTATCATATAATCATACAATAAAGGATCGTTCTTTCTATGTATTCGCAATACATTACATTTGCCTATGTTAAGGGTCAGTTGCCACTCCCTACACCAAGTGCCTATCCGCTGCAGATCTTCCTGCATTTCGCTACAATTTTCTAATGCTGCAACTTCTCTGTATACTACAGCATCATCCGCGAAAAGCCGCATGGAACTTCCGACACTATCTACTAGGTCATTCATATACACTCCTGGAAATGGAAAAAAGAACACATTGACACCGGTGTGTCAGACCCACCATACTTGCTCCGGACACTGCGAGAGGGCTGTACAAGCAATGATCACACGCACGGCACAGCGGACACACCAGGAACCGCGGTGTTGGCCGTCGAATGGCGCTAGCTGCGCTGCATTTGTGCACCGCCGCCGTCAGTGTCAGCCAGTTTGCCGTGGGATACGGAGCTCCATCGCAGTCTTTAACAATGGTAGCATGCCGCGACAGCGTGGACGTGAACCGTATGTGCAGTTGACGGACTTTGAGCGATGGCGTCTAGTGGGCATGCGGGAGGCCGGGTGGACGTACCGCCGAATTGCTCAACACGTGGGGCGGGAGGTCTTCACAGTACATCGATGTTGTCGCCAGTGGTCGGCGGAAGGTGCACGTGCCCGTCGACCTGGGACCGGACCGCAGCGACCCACGGATGCACGCCAAGACCGTAGGATCCTACGCAGTGCCGTAGGGGACCGCACCGCCACTTCCCAGCAAATTAGGGACACTGTTGCTCCTGGGGTATCGGTGAGGACAATTCGCAACCGTTTCCATGAAGCTGGGCTACGGTTTCACACACCGTTAGGCCGTCTTCCGCTCACGCCCCAACATTGTGCAGCCCGCCTCCAGTGGTGTCGCGACAGGCGTGAATGGAGGGACGAATGGAGACGTGTCGTCTTCAGCGATGAGAGTCGCTTCTGCCTTGGTGCCAATGATGGTCGTATGCGTGTTTGGCGCCGTGCAGGTGAGCGCCACAATCAGGACTGCATACGACCGAGGCACACAGGGCCAACACCCGGCATCATGGTGTGGGGAGCGATCTCCTACACTGGCCGTACACCTCTGGTGATCGTCGAGGGGACACTGAATAGTGCACGGTACATCCAAACCGTCATCGAACCCATCGTTCTACCTTTCCTAGACCGGCAAGGGAACTTGCTGTTCCAACAGGACAATGCACGTCCGCATGTATCCCGTGCCACCCAACGTGCTCTAGAAGGTGTAAGTCAACTACCCTTGTAATTATGTAATAGGCGTATTTAAACTGTTTTAGCATGTAATTATCTGAACTGTTTCTTATTTAAATTGTTTTGTTAATTAAATTGCATTGTGTATTATTGAGAAAGAGCGGGAAACCGCGCATAGATACATTTTGAGAAAGAGCGGGAAACAGCGTGCAGTAATACATCTGTAATGGTAGCAGGGATTGTCTGCACCAAAAACCATTGTTGGCGGCGAGACCGCACTTTTGTAGCATTGAGCGTTGGAAGCGAGCAGTTGCGAGTAAGATGTGAGACGAGGCAGTCGTAGCTAGCGAGACATGAGAGGAGGTCGCTGTAAGCGAGGTATGAATTAACACTTTGAAAGATGCGGTGTGCTCGCCAGCCACTCGCTATATGTAGCGCAATGCTAGTTTTTAAGAATTTTTGTAAAGAACTATGCCCCTTGTAATTGTTTGTCAAGATCGTTCTCAGAATATAGTTATGTAATTTTGATGGAAAATTAGGTATGTAGCGCAACGCTACTTTTTAAGAATTTTTGTAAAGAACTATACCCCTTGTAATTGTTTGTCAAGATCGTTCTCAGAATATAGTTAACTTCTACCAGATTAAATGCATTAAGAATTTTCTATCCCAAAATCATTCACGTAAATGCTTTACGGAATTTATTGTTATCTTAAAAGAAAAGTCTAAACTGAGCTTCAGCTTTTATCAAATCTAAATTAACTTCAACTTAAAGAATTCCAGTCACAAAGTATTATGAAACTCCACCAGCAGCTTATAATTATGTTAAAGAGAAGTAAGTATATTCATTCCACAGTGAAACCTTCCCGTCTAATATTGGATGTACGTTTGCTTGCTGACTGAACGCTGCGTCTCTTAAAATCTTTTAACTCCTGCTCTGTCAAGACTACCTGCTGATTATTACGACGAAACATAAAATGTGTTGTCGCCGTGACCCTCAGTCGTTACCTGAAATTATTAAGACTGATTCTTACCTTTAATTATTTATACTGGATCGCCATCTGACTGCTACAGCAAACTGTGGAATGAATATACTTACTTGTCTTTAACATAATTATAAGCTGCTGGTGGAGTTTCATAATACTTTGTGACTGGAATTCTTTAAGTTGAAGTTAATTTAGGTTTGATAAAAGCTGAAGCTCAGTTTAGACTTTTCTTTTAAGATAACAATAAATTCCGTAAAGCATTTACGTGAATGATTTTGGGATAGAAAATTCTTAATGCATTTAATCTGGTAGAAGTTAACTATATTCTGAGAACGATCTTGACAAACAATTACAAGGGGTATAGTTCTTTACAAAAATTCTTAAAAAGTAGCGTTGCGCTACATACCTAATTTTCCATCAAAATTACATAACTATATTCTGAGAACGATCTTGACAAACAATTACAAGGGGCATAGTTCTTTACAAAAATTCTTAAAAACTAGCATTGCGCTACATACAGCGAGTGGCTGGCGAGCACACCGCTTCTTTCAAAGTGTTAATTCATACCTCGCTTACAGCGACCTCCTCTCATGTCTCGCTAGCTACGACTGCCTCGTCTCACATCTTACTCGCAACTGCTCGCTTCCAACGCTCAATGCTACAAAAGTGCGGTCTCGCCGCCAACAATGGTTTTTGGTGCAGACAATCCCTGCTACAATTACAGATGTATTACTGCGCGCTGTTTCCCGCTCTTTCTCAAAATGTATCTATGCGCGGTTTCCCGCTCTTTCTCAATAATACACAATGCAATTTAATTAACAAAACAATTTAAATAAGAAACAGTTCAGATAATTACATGCTAAAACAGTTTAAATACGCCTATTACATAATTACATATGCCGCTACTCGGCTTTCTTAAAATTTTACTACGTTGTTGAGTCATATGGACTCAACATAAGTATAAAATTTGATTATAGAAAATACTTTGAACAAAGTGTATACACAAATGCTGTCATACGAAATGATTTGTCTATCTCTAATAAAGAGAATATGTAAATAGAAAGGGTTTTAGTAGGAATTGTACATCAAGTAAAATTTGGTTCCCTTAAATTTAACAACAAGAATAAGAGTAAATGTGAAAATCAATATACAGATCATATGAAGCAATTGAAAGTTTACATTATGAAACATTTAATTCAAATTGGCATCTCTTAGTACCACAATTAAGGAAGGTACAAAAGGAATTGGATAGCATGGTCAAAGCACTGGCAACTGTCTGTGAATGCACTCAAAAGTCTGTTCCTTTCCCTCACATAGCACAACACCAGGTTTCGCCATGTGGTTCCATCATCGCCTTGCTCCATAGGTTTAGTGTACCCAAACACTAAGTACGTCGTCGAATAGCCTGAGTTGCCGCAGCCACATCAGGATTAAGTTCCATCTCCAATGGTCCATTAAGGTTGGTGGTGTGCATCTTGGTATGCAAACACCTATTGTCGTACATCATACTGTGGTGTGTATCTAGGTATGCAGGCACCAATTGACATACATCGGGCTGTGGTGTGCATCTAGGTATGCAAACACCTCGTCGAGAACATCATTGGTTGAAGTCACGTGTTTCACAATTCACTGATTCTGTGCTCAATAACCATGGGGATGCACAGGAATTAAGGTACGGGTAAAATTGTTTTGGCAATGGGTTCACGGACATTGTTGGTACCATAATTTGACTACCAAATAATTTTCCATATGACAAAATATGTTGTGTCGTAATTTGTAACAATATGTATTTTTAATTTAAGAATTCTTCCAGAAAATTATTCCCATATATAAAAGACATAAAAGTTCCTACTTATTCAGTATTTGATAGTATACAGATTTGTTATAGACAAGTACATTATTACTTATTCTGTATTTACATATCTTAGTTTCTTACATCATTAATTATAAATTTTGTTGACAATGCATTTCTTGACTTACTGTCCTAAAATTTTATCTTCCATTCAGGGGTGTAGTCGTCAGTTATGAGTCGTCAAATGTCAGGTCATAATATACAATAAAATTACTGTCATAAAATTATTTAAAGTATTCTTTTGCAGCTGAGAATTAAGGTAAACATTATTCTGGTTAGACATTGTAATGTGTGGTCCCCATCCATAGTGTTGCAATGTGTCACATGCTAGCAAAATTATTTCTTAACATTATACATTTCTTATATACTAACATAACATACACATTCTTCTTCTGCATCTGTGTCAACTCTCTGCATAACCTGTTATCAACATTCAGCATTAATTAACGTCAGCGCACGGCATGACTTATTATAAAACATTCAGTATTAATTATCGTCAGTGCACGGCATGACCTCAATAAACATCTTCTGGTACTTCTCGTCCGCTCCTGGCATGACCCATAAAACACTTTATCATAATATTAACTGCTGCAAAATCACGTCAGCTCCCCGCATGACCTATAAAATTTCTGTAATGACAATTAGCGTCAGCTATCTGCGTGACCTAAAGATTCACATCCTTATTCTAACTAAAACTACGTTTCATTTTGATGACGTGTGACAACAATGCTGCATTCTGGAATAAAGAGTACATGTTAATGTTACCACTAAAATAATTGATTAATGAACGATCTATATTATCAGTTTAGCTATTGCAAAAATCGACATTTTCTTAAGTAATTATGTCACGTTATAAAAAAAAATTTCTTTCATTTATGAGCTCTCAGTGCACAAATTCATACGTCGTGTCGTTGTCTGCATGTTCTCTTTAAGTTAGGAAATGTTTCTCGTGTTTTTATTTGTCTTGGCTGGCGTAGCATCATTAAGTACTGCTGTGTTCTTTAAGGTACGGTGAAATATTAGCGGCCCGCTGCGTGTCGCGGCTTTGTTTGTTACTGAAGCGCGCTGAAACTACCATTGTTGCATACTTACGTGTCACGCCGTCCTTTCGTCAGCTGAAATGCAAAAATTTAAGTCAAGAAATGTTTCACGTTGGATACATGATGATTCCCTAATGATTTCTTCTTACGTAGCGTTTCCACATGCACTACATTAGCGTGTGGAATATTACGAACTCTGTAAGGGCCTGCATACAGAAGTTCGAATTTACGGCATCTGTGCTTACCTTTGTTGGAAAGAAAATGAGTGCGAATCAGTACTTTGTCGCCAATCTCGTACTTCTGTAGTCGACTTACCTGCTTCTGTTGTTTCTTCCGCCGATCTGCAGCTCTTTTAGTGTTTGCTAATGCTGTGTCTATTATTTCACAATGTCGAAGCCTACGCGTCTTAGGAAAAGTAATTAGTTCGGTAATTTTGTTCGGTGGGTCTTTATTTGTCAGTATTACGGTTGGTGATAGCATCGTAGAGTCATTGGGTATTGCATTTATCACTTCTTGAAACTGTAAAATATATTTATCCCATGTTGTATGTCTTTTATGACAATAAATTCTGCATAACTTCCCGATCTCTTTCATTATTCTTTCTGATGGGTTGGAAGAACTGTGATATCTTGATATGTAAATAGGTGTTATGTTCTTACTTTCTAACATTTTCTTCCATACGTCTGACCTAAACTGCGGACCGTTATCCGAAATAACCTTCTGTACACGTCCTACTACTGATAGAAAATCTCTTACAAACGCTCTTGATACTGTTCTTGCTGTTGCTTTCCTTAGTGGAGAAAATGTTACAAATTTGGATGTTAGTTCTACAGCTACAAAAATATAACTATAACCATTATTTGTTCTGGGGATTGGACCGAAAAGATACACTGCTGCCATGTGTCTTAACTTAACCGGTATGATGGGATACCATGGTGGAATGTGTGACACTGTTGATGATTTAGCTTTTTGACATATCTTGCATGATGCTATTACTTTTCTTATGTGTTTTTCCATGTTATTAAAGTGGCAATTTTGTCGCAGAATCAGAAAGCATTTCCTCGCTCCGTAGTGTCCATAACTTAGATGTGTATACCATATCAGTTTATTTACGATCCCTTCCGGAATGCATAAAAGCCAATTATTACCGTCTCGGTATGATCGAATAAAGAGTATATTTTGATGTACAGTGTAATGAAGTCTGACTTTAGCGTTACTTCTGTCTTTCCAAAGCGTTACAATCTCTTTCAGTGTTTCATCTTTCTGCTGTTCTCTCTCTATATCCTGTAATGCTGCTGATATAAAGTTTTCGAAAGCTACTTGTTTAATATACATAATACTATGGTTGTTGTAGCAAAAGGTATTTTCTTTCTCCATGCGTTTATTGTGAATGGACCTCGACAATGCGTCGGCAACAGTATTCTGCGTGCCTGGAATGTGTATAATGGTAAAATCAAACTCTTGTAAGTATAATTTCCAGCGGCTTAATCTATCGTGCGTAAGTTTTGCTGACAATAAAAACTGGATTGCTCGGTGATCGGTATATATTGTTGTATGTCGGCCATATAGAAAATGACGGAATCGCTTAAAAGCGTAAATTACACATAGTGTCTCTAATTCTGTTACAGAATAATTGCGCTCTGCTGGAGAAAGTATCCTGCTTGCAAAAGCAATGCGTTTCACGACTGTCTTATCTTCTTCCTTTATTTCTTGGAAAATATGTACTCCTAGTGCTGTGGTTGAACTATCTGTTGCAACGGAAAAGTTTTGTGTTGGGTCAGGGTGTGATAACAAAGGTGCTTTTAATAATGCTTCTTTCAAGTTCTCGAATTCAGCTTCAACGTCTTCATTCCATGACCAAAGTGTGTTTTTACTTGTAAGCTGGTATAGCAAGGGCGTGTCTAATGCTTTGTAGTGGATAAATTTTCTAAAATAATTGATAAGACCTAAAAAGCTCCGAAGTTCCTTTTTGTTTGTTGGCACGTCGATGTCTTTCAGTGCTTGCAATTTGTCAGGGTCTGGTGCGATACCTGTTTGTGAGATAATGTGCCCTAGAAATTTTATTGACGCTTTACCAAATTCAGATTTACGCAAGTTTATAGTTATACCATTCTGCTCGAATGTATTCAGTAATTGTTGAAGAGTATGATTGTGTTGTTCCCAGTTTTCTGCTGCAATTAAAATGTCATCGACATATGTAGTAATTTTGTTTTTCAGATCTTGTGGTAGAATAGTATTCATGCCTCGTATAAAGGCGGCAGACGAAATCGTTAGTCCAAACGGAAGTTTACAAAATTGATAGCATTCCCATAAGCAAAGGAATGCAGTATATTTTCGGCAATTTGGGTGTAGTTGGATTTGCCAAAACCCTGATTTGAGGTCGAGTGTAGTATAAATGGAGGTGCCATGAAATTTTTGCAGTAACTCTTCTAACGTCTGTGGTCGGTCGGTTTCTGTAATGATTATTTTATTAACTTGACGTGAATCTAAAACTAAACGTAGTGATCCATCCTTCTTTTCAACAATGTGTTGTGGATTTATATATTGGCTGGCTGCTGGTTCTATTATTCCTTGATCGATCATTGCTCGTAATTCTTTCTTAACTGCTTCTGTGTGTATGTGTGGGATTGGATAATGCTTTGCTTTGAAAGTCTCGTGTGGTTTCACCTGAAATTCGTACATAAATCCTGTCATTGTTCCTGGAACATTGGCAAAAACTGCTTTGTGTTGTACCAGAATATTTTCAAGTTCTGTGCGTTCTGCGTCGCATTTTGCTACACTATTGTCTACCTTGCGTGTAATTGTCTCGAACATATTGTACTCCTGTTCCTCTACCAAGTCATTATTAAGTGTGTTCGTGTATAGTGCGATATAACAAACGTTATCTTGAGAATCAGTAATAATCTCGATCCTGTGCATATTTTGTTCTTCGGAGGATACTGTGTTTTGAAATCTTACGATCACTTCCCTGTTTTCCTTTTGTAGTGTGAGGTATGACGATTTGAAGTCAATCTTTGCATCGTACTGAACAAGAAAATTTATTCCTAATATCATGTCTGTTGTTAAATTCGGAACTATCCAACAATCACTGTGGAACGTTTCCCCTGCAAAAACAAATGTTAATTTTGTCTGTCTTTTAACTTCAATGCCTTTTCCTGCAAAAGCTCCCTTGACCTTCGTTCTGTTTAAAGGAAATACTGGGTAATCATTATTGCTTTGCATCTGTTAAATGTGTCTTCGTTAATTACGCACATAAGTGAACCTGAATCAATTATCGCTAAAATATTGTGCGATCCTGGCAGGGTCGCCAAGTGAAACCTTCCCGTCTAATATTGGATGTACGTTTGCTTGCTGACTGAACGCTGCGTCTCTTAAAATCTTTTAACTGCTGCTCTGTCAAGACTACCTGCTGATTATTACGACGAAACATAAAATGTGTTGTCGCCATGACCCTCAGTCGTTACCTGAAATTATTAAGACTGATTCTTACCTTTAATTATTTATACTGGATCGCCATCTGACTGCTACAGCAAACTGTGGAATGAATATACTTACTTCTCTTTAACATAATTATAAGCTGCTGGTGGAGTTTCATAATACTTTGTGACTGGAATTCTTTAAGTTGAAGTTAATTTAGATTTGATAAAAGCTGAAGCTCAGTTTAGACTTTTCTTTTAAGATAACAATAAATTCCGTAAAGCATTTACGTGAATGATTTTGGGATAGAAAATTCTTAATGCATTTAATCTGGTAGAAGTTAACTATATTCTGAGAACGATCTTGACAAACAATTACAAGGGGTATAGTTCTTTACAAAAATTCTTAAAAAGTAGCGTTGCGCTACATACCTAATTTTCCATCAAAATTACATAACTATATTCTGAGAACGATCTTGACAAACAATTACAAGGGGCATAGTTCTTTACAAAAATTCTTAAAAACTAGCATTGCGCTACATATAGCGAGTGGCTGGCGAGCACACCGCTTCTTTCAAAGTGTTAATTCATACCTCGCTTACAGCGACCTCCTCTCATGTCTCGCTAGCTACGACTGCCTCGTCTCACATCTTACTCGCAACTGCTCGCTTCCAACGCTCAATGCTACAAAAGTGCGGTCTCGCCGCCAACAATGGTTTTTGGTGCAGACAATCCCTGCTACCATTACAGATGTATTACTGCGCGCTGTTTCCCGCTCTTTCTCAAAATGTATCTATGCGCGGTTTCCCGCTCTTTCTCAATAATACACAATGCAATTTAATTAACAAAACAATTTAAATAAGAAACAGTTCAGATAATTACATGCTAAAACAGTTTAAATACGCCTATTACATAATTACACCCTGGCCAGCAAGATCTCCGGATCTGTCCCCCATTGAGCATGTTTGGGACTGGATGAAGCGTCGTCTCACGCGGTCTGCACGTCCAGCACGAACGCTGGTCCAACTGAGGCGCCAGGTGGAAATGGCATGGCATGCCGTTCCACAGGACTACATCCAGCATCTCTACGATCGTCTCCATGGCAGAATAGCAGCCTGCATTGCTGCGAAAGGTGGATATACACTGTACTAGTGCCGAAATTGTGCATGCTCTGTTGCCTGTGTCTATGTGTCTGTGGTTCTGTCAGTGTGATCATGTGATGTATCTGACCCCAGGAATGTGTCAGTAAAGTTTCCCCTTCCTGGGACAGTGAATTCACGGTGTTCTTATTTCAATTTCCAGGAGTGTATATTGTGAAAAGCAATGGTCAAATAACACTCCCCTGTGGCACGCCCGAGGCTACTTTAACGTCTGTCGACGTCTCTCCATCGATAACAACATGTTGTGTTCTGTTTGATAAAAACTCTTCAATCCAGCCACACAGCTGGTCTGACATTTCGTAGGCTCTTATTTTGTTTATCAGGCGACAGTGCGGAACTGTGCCAAACGCCTTCCGGAAGTGAAGAAAATAGCATCTACCTGGGAGCCTGTATCTAATATTTTCTGGGTCTCATGAACAAATAAAGCGAGTTGGGTCTTACACGATCGCTGTTTCCGGAATCCATGTTGATTCCTACAGAGTGTATTCTGGGTTTCCAAATACGACATGATACTCGAGCAAAAAACATGTTCTAAAATTCTACAACAGATCGACGTCAGAGATATAGGTCTATAGTTTTGCGCATCTGCTCGACGACCCTTCTTGACGACTGGGACTACCAGTGCTCTTTTCCAATCATTTGGAACCTTCCGTTCCTCTAGAGACTTGCGGTACACGGCTGTTAGAGGGGGCAAGTTCTTTCTCGTACTCTGTGTAGAATCGAATTGGTATCCCGTCAGGTCCAGTGGACTTTCCTCTGTTGAGTGATTCCAGTTGCTTTTCTATTCCTTGGACACTTAATTCGACTAGTAGTCGAGATGACAGGCATCTTATCCACATGGCTGTAACGGATCGTGCGGCCACGTCTTCACCCATGAGTCAACAGATGTGGACGTTTGCAAGAGAACAATCATCTGCAGGAACTGTTCTACGACGTTTGCAGCAGCATGGACTATCAGCTCGGAGACCACGGCTGCGGTTACCTTTGACGCTGGATCACAGACAGGAGCGCCTGCGACGGTGTACCCAACGACGAACCTGGGTGCACGAATGGCCAACCGTCATTTTCTCGGATGAATCCATGTTTTGTTTACAGCATCATGATGGCCACATCCGTGTTTGGCGACATCGCGGTGAACGCACATTGGAAGCGTGTATTCGTCATAGCCATAATGGCGTATCAACCGGCGTGATGGAATGGGGTGCCATTGGTTACGCGTCTCGGTGACCTCTTGTTCGCATTGACGGCACTTTAAACAGTGGACGTTACATTTCAGATGTGTTACGACCCGTGGCTCTACCCCTCATTCGATCCCTGCGAAACCCTACATTTCAGCAGGATAATGCACGACCGCATGTTGCAGGTCCAGTACAGGCCTTTGTGGATACATAAAATGTTCAACTGCTGCCCTGGCCAGCACATTCTCCAGATCTCTCATGAACTGAAAATGCCTGTCAATGGTGGTCGAACAAATGGCTCGTCACAATACGTCAGTCACTACTCTTGATGAACTGTGGTATCGTGTTGAAGCTGCATGGGCAGCTGTATCTGTACACGCCATCGATGCTGTCTGACTCAATGCCCATGCGTATCAAAACTGTTGTTACGGACATTGGTGGTTTTTCTGGGTACTGATTTCTCAGGATCTATGCACCTAAAATTGCATGAAAATGTAATCACACGTCAGTTCTAGTACAATATATTTTTCCAATGAATACCCATTTATCATCTGCATTTCCTATTGGTGTAGCAATTTTAATGGCCAGTAGTGTATTCCTTATTTACCTGCAAATCTTCTAAAGCGCTACTAATCTCGGCTATTGGATCACCTATGTCTTCCATGTCGTCTCATACTTCTTCATACGTCACATCATCATACAAGTGCCCCAGATGGTAGAAGCGTTCATGTACTCTTTCCACCTACCTGTTTCTGCTTAACATTATAATCCCCATTGCACTTTTAATGTTGACAGCTTCTGTTTTGTTTTCACCACACTGCCCATTATTTGAACGAGACTTTTATTTTCGTATAGATGAATTTCCCTGATCTTTTGTGTACCGAGTTGACTCGTCGGTCAGTTGAAGTATGTCGTCTGTTTCCCAAGGTTTCCTCGGAACTACCTTCGTTCTACGTATGTTATTCTCTCCAACTTCTGTGATTAGCCTTGTTACAGATATCTGCATCCAAGCACGTGTCTCTGGAGGCTACGATACGGTGTATGGTGGAAGATAACATGCACCAATACTTGTTTTTTCCTTTCGTGTTCCACACTCTAATGGAGAGGGGAAAAAACGACTGTTAATATGGTTTCGTTCAATCCATAATTTCTCTGATTTTTTCTTCGTAATCCTTACATAAAAGGTTCGTGGGCTACAGTAGATTTATTCTGCAGTCAGCAGCAACTGGCGGTTCAGCATATTTTCTCGATAGAGTTTCGCGAAAAGAACGTCTTTTTTCCTCCAGAAAAACATTTTTCACGTTAGGAAGCATCATCGTAGTAGTCGACTGTTGATTGCCCCTACCTGTGATAAGTCTTGCAGCATGCCTTTGACTAGCTTTGATGTGTTCTTCAGTCCCATCAGATGGAATCCCAAACACTCGAGCAGTACTCAGGAATAGGTCCCCTATACAAGAGCTACAGTTTCCAAACTTCCCTCAATAAATGGTAGTGGAACAGTCGCCTTCCCTGCTGTCGTCCTAACGTTCTAGTTTCATTTCATATCACTCTGTATCGATATGCCTAGATATTTAATCGTATTGACTGTGTCAATACGGTATTCGAACATTACAGGATTTTTTCTCATCCTCGGCTGCATCAAATTAAATTTTTCAACGTTTAGACAGGCTAAGTATTTGCCCCCCCCCCCCCCCCCCCCTCATGAACCATGGACCTTGCCCTTGGTGGGGAGGCTTGCGTGCCTCAGCGGTACAGATAGCGGTACCGTAGGTACAACCACAAATGAGGGGTATCTGTTGAGAGGCCAGACAAACGTGTGGTTCCTGAAGAGGGGCGGCAGCCTTTTCAGTAGTTGCAAGGGCAACAGTCTGGATGATTGACTGATCTGGCCTTGTCACAATAACCAAAACGGCCTTGCTGTGTTGGTACTGCAAACGGCTGAAAGCAAGGGGAAACTACGGCTGTAATTTTAACCGAGGGCATGCAGCCATACTATATGATTAAATGATGATGGCGCCCTTTTGGGTAAAATATTCCGGAGGTAAAATAGTCCCCCATTCGGATCTCCGGGCGGGGACTACTCAAGAGGATGTTGTTATCAGGAGAAAGAAAACTGGCGTTCTACGGATCGGAGTGTGGAATGTCAGATCCCTTAATCGGGCAGGTCGGTTAGAAAATTTAAAAAGGGAAATGGACAGGTTAAAGTTAGATATAATGGGAATTAGAGAAGTTCGGTGGCAGGAGGAACAAGACCTATGGTCCGGTGACTACAGGGTTATAAACACATAATCAAACAGGGGTAATGCAGGAGTAGGTTTAATAATGAATAGAAAAATAGGAATGCGGGTAAGCTACTACAAACAGCATAGTGAACGCATTATTGTGGCCAAGATAGATACGAAGCCCACACCTACCACAGTAGTACAAGTTTATATGCCAACTAGTCTGCAGATGACGAAGAAATTGAAGAAATGTATGATGAAATAAAAGAAATTATTGAGATAGTGAAGGGAGATGAAAATTTAATAGTCATGGGTGACTGGAATTCAAGTGTAGGAAAAGGGAGAGAAGGAAACGTAGTAGGTGGATATGGATTGGGGCTAAGAAATGACAGAGGAAGCCGCCTGATAGAATACTAACCCTGGAGATACTAAAAGGTATCAGATAGATTATATAATGGTAAGACAGAGATTTGGGAAAAAGGTTTTAAAATGTAAGACATTTCCAGGGGCAGATGTGGACTCTGACCAAAATCTATTGGTTATGACCTGCAGATTAAAACTGAAGAAACTGCAAAAAGGTGGGAATTTAAGGAGATGGGACCTGGATAAACTGAAAGAACCGGAGGTTGTACAGAGTATCAGGGAGAGCATAAGGGAACAATTGTCAGGAATGGGGGAAATAAATACAGTAGAAGAAGAATGGGTAGCTTTGAGGGATGAAGTAGTGAAGGCAGCAGAGGATGAAGTAGGTAAAAAGACGAGGGCTAGTAAAAATCCTTGGGTAACAGAATAAATATTGAATTTAATTGATGAAAGGAGAAAATATAAAAATGCAGTAAATGAAGCAGGCAAATAGGAATACAAACGTCTCAAAAATGAGATCGACAGGAAGTGCAAAATGGCTAAGCAGGTATGGCTAGAGGACAAATGTAAGGATGTAGAGGCTTATCTCACTAGGGGTAAGATAGCTACTGCCTACAGGAAAATTAAAGAGACCTTTGGAGATAAGAAAACCACTTGTACGAACATCAAGAGCTCAGATGGAAACCCAGTTCTAAGCAAAGAAGGGAAAGCAGAAAGGTGGAAGGAGTATATAGAGAGTCTATGCAAGGGCAATATTATGGGAATGGAAGAGGATGTAGATGAAGATGAATTGGGAAAAACGATACTGCGTGAAGAGTTTGACAGAGCACTGAAAGACCTGAGTCGAAACAAGGCCCTAGGAGTAGACAACATTGCATTGGCACAACTGACGGCCTCGGGAGAGCCAGTTCTGATAAAACTCTACCATCTGGTGAGCAAGATGTATGAAACAGGCGAAATACCTTCAGACTTCAAGAAGAATATAATAATTCCAGTCCCAAAGAAAGCAGGTGTTGACAGAGGGGAAAATTACCGAACAATCAGTTTAATAAGCCATAGGTGCAAAATACTAACACGAATTCTTTGCAGGCGTATGGAAAAACTAGTAGAAGCCGACTTTGGTGAAGATCAGTTTGGATTCCGTAGAAATACTGGAACACGTGAGGCAATACTGACCTTACGACTTATCTTTGAAGAAAGATTAAGGAAAGGCAAACCTACGATTCTAGCATTTATAGACTTAGAGAAAGGTTTTGACAATGTTGACTGGAATACTCTGTTTCAGATTCTGAAGGTGGCAGGGGTAAAATACAGGGAGTGAAAGGCTATTTACAATTTGTACAGAAACCAGATGGCAGTTGTAAGAGTCGAGGGGCATGAAAGGGAAGCAGTGGTTGGGAAGGGAGTGAAACAGGGCTGTAGCCTCTCCCCGATGCTATTCAATCTGTATATTGAGCAAGCAGCAAAGGAAACGAAAGAACAATTTGGAGTAGGTATTAAAATCCATAGAGAAGAAATAAAAACTTTGAGGTTCGCTGATGACATTGTAATTCTGTCAGAGACAGCAAGGGACTTGGAAGAGCAGTTGACTGAAATGGACAGTGTATTGAGAGGAGTATATAAGATGAACATCAACAAAAGCAAAACGAGGATAATGGAATGTAGTAGAATTAAGTCGGGTGATTCTGGGGGAATTACATTAGGAAATGAGACACTTAAAGTAGTAAAGTAGTTTTGCTATTTGGGGAGCAAAATAACTGATGATGGTCGAAGTAGAGAGGATATAAAATGTAGGCTGGCAAAGGCAAGGAAAGCGTTTCTGAAGAAGTGAAATTTGTTAACATCGAGTATAGATTTAAGTGTCAGGAAGTCTTTTCTGAAAGTATTTGTATGGAGTGTAGCCATGTATGGAAGTGAAACGTGGACGATAAATAGTTTAGACAAGAAGAGAATTGAAGCTTTCGAAATGTGGTGCTACAGAAGAATGCTGAAGATTAGATGGGTAGATCACATAACTAATAAGCAAGTATTGAATAGGATTGGGGAGAAGAGAGGTTTGTGGCACAGCTTGACCAGAAGAAGGGATCGGTTGGTAGGACATGTTCTGAGGCATCGAGGGATCACCAATGTAGTATTGGAGGGCAGCGTGGAGGGTAAAAATCGTAGAGGGAGACCAAGAGATGAATACACTAAGCAGTTTCAGAAGGATGTATGTTGCAGTAGGTACTGGGAGATGAAGAAGCTTGCACAGGATAGAGTAGCATGGAGAGCTGCATCAAACCAGTCTCTGGACTGAAGACCACAACAACAACAACTATTTATCACACCAAATGAAAATTCTAAGTCACGTATACAACGACGATACTTTTCCGTATACGACAGCGTCATCGGCATTCAGTTGTATATTGTTTTTGTGTCCCTCAGAACATCTATTTAAGAGTGTATAGACAACAAGAGCGGTTCCCTTACATTTCCCTGGGGCAATTCAAAAGATACCATTGTCCCTAATGAACTTTCGCCGTCGAAGACAACAGACCTGGTTTTATTACTTAATAAGTCCTTGAGCCACTCGTGTATCTGAGAACGTATTCCGTACGTTCGGACCGTCGTTAACAATCTGCAGTGGAGCAAACAGTTTTCGGAAGTCTAGGAATATAGAGTCCCCCCGTTGCCCTTCATCCGCATTTCGCAGGACGTCATGTGAAGAAAGGGAAATTTGAGTTTCGCACGAGCTATGCTTTATAAATACGCTGCGATGTAATGACAGAAGCTCTTCTGTTCTAGGAAATTAATTATATTCAAACTTCGAATATGCACAAAAAGAATTCTGCAGCGAAGCAATGTAGTTTTGTTGGTCCTTTTTTTAACCTTCAAATGTGTTCAGGAGTCACCAGCGCATTGTTCCAGCCGCTTGGGACTTACCGCTGGTCAAGAGATTCCGATAAATGCAAACTAAAGATAGGACCGAGACCATAGAGTACAGTTTATAAAAAGGGATCAGGTTTCTCTCTGGAACGTGTAACTGACTTGTTGAAAATTTGTTTTCACTGTTTCAGCTGGTTCTCTTCGTCAGGGATGCCTATTACAATGTCCCACAAACGAGTAATTTAAAAGTACAGTTTTTTTTTTTTTTTTAGATTTCTTCTACTGCAACGACAGACTGGTCGATGAATGACTGGGTAGAAGCCTTCGACTAGCTTAGTGGTTTCACAAAGGACCAGAATTTTATTGGGTTCTTGGTAACAAAATATGCTGAGGTTGTTTCCTATTCAAATAGGCGGCCTATTGTGGAGTTCAGTACTGCAATATCTATACCCACAGAAAACTTCAAACTCATCTCATCATTGCTCATTAGTTCAATATCTCACATATTTCCACACTGATTCTCCAGTACTAGACTCTAACGGTTATCAATTTTCCGACTGGTTTGATGCGAACCGTCACGATTTCTCTCCTCTGCCAATTTTTTCATCCCAGAATAGCATTTGCAACCTAAGTCCTCATATATTTGCTGCATATATTCAGAATTCCAGTCTCCTTCTTCCTCTACAGATTTTACCCTCTGCGGCTTTCTCTATTACCATAGAAGTTATTCCCTGATGTTTTAACAGATGTCCTACCATCTGACCCTTCTTCTTGTCAGTGTTTTCCATATGTTTTCTTCCTCGCAGATTCTGTGGAGAACCTCTTATCGTATCATTTCACATAATTTTCAACGTTCTTCTATGACACCCCATCTCAAGTTCTTCGATTCTCTTTAGTTCCATTTTCCCACAGTCCATGGCTCACTACCGTAAAATGCTGTGCTTTATACGAACATTCTAAGAAATGTCTTCCTCAAACTAAGACATATATTACATACTAGAAAACTTCTCTTGGGCAGGAATACTGTTTTTTCCAATGCCACTCTGCTTTTTATGTCCTTCCTGCTCCGTCCGTCATGACTTATTTTGCTGTCAAGGAAGCAGAATTCTTTAATTTTAGCTTCTTCGTGATCCCCAATAGTGATGTTAAGTTTCTCAATGTTTTCAGCTCTGCTGTTTCTCAGTACTTGCGTCTTTCTTCGGTTTCTTTGATTTTATCTACTCATTGGACTGCTGATTCCATTCAACACATCCTTTAATTCTTCCTCACTTTCACTGAGGTCAGATGGTATATCACCAGTTTCATCCATTCTATACGCCAATTTGAACAGTCATTTTGTTGCCATTTCCGCCACTGATCTTAGAAAATCAGTTGAGTTTTATCGACCACTTCTCTATGATCTTAAATCTTTTTTTTAAATTTTGGTACTATCACTGAACCCCCTATCTCTTCCCTTTTTACTCAGTTTTCTTCTACTATCACGGCATCAGACAAGTCTTCCTCGTCATAGAGGCCTTCAAGGAATTCCATCTCTCTTCATTTAATTTCACCGAATGTAGTTTTGACTTTTCTGTATCCTGAGTTCGTCCTTCCAGCAGTCATTTCTTTTACGGTTTCTTCATATTTTCCATGCAGCCATTTTGCGTTAGCTTCCGTGCACTTCCTTTTATTTCGTTCCTAAGTGATTAGTATTTCTATATTCCTGAATTTTCTAGAACATTTTATACTCCCTTCTTATTTCGATCATTTGAAATATTCCACCTATTATTCATGCAATCTTCACAGTTGTCTTCCTTGTAATTACGATTTTCTTTCCAAAATCTCTGATTATCTTTCTTTTTAGAACTTTCATTCCTGTTCATCTGAACTGCCTACAGAGCTATTCCTTACCGCAGTATCTTTAGCCCCAGAGAACATCAAGCGTGTGTCTTCATTCCGTGGTAGTTCTATATCCCAAGTCTTTGCATATTGGATCTTCCTGACTAATCTCTTGAACTTCAGTCTACTATCTGCTCCAGTGTACACCTTACAATCCAGTGTCTGATTTCGGAATCTCTGCCTGACCATGATGAAATCTAATTGAAATTTTCCAGTATCTCCAGGCCTTTTCAAGTATACCTCTTCCCCTTGTGGTTCTTTGAAAGAGTATTTGCTGTTAGTAATTGAAATTTATTGCAGAGCTCCTATTAGATCTTCCCCTCTCGCGTTCCTATCACAAAGCCCATATTCTCCTGTAACCTTTTGTTCTAATCCCTCCTCTAGAGCCGCGTTGCAATCCCTCATGACTATTAGATTTTCATCTCCCTTGACATAGTGAGTGACCTTTTAGTGTCCTCATATACTTTATGTCCTAACCGTCTACTGGGGACGTCGGCATATTTATCAGAACCATTGTTGTCGGTGTTGGTTTGCTGTCGACCCTCATCAGAAGAACCCTGTCACTAAGATGTTCACCGTAACTTGCTCTCTGCCTTACCATCCTACTCATAACGGAACATTCTCCGGTTACACCATTTTCTACTGTTGTTCTACTGTTGTTGATATTGTCCTTTACTCATCTGGGCTGACATATTTTCTTCTTTCCACTTCAGTAATCCCGACTGTATGTAGATCGAGCCTCAGCATTTTCCGTTTCAGATTTTCTAGCTGCCCTACCAAGTCCAAGATTTTGACATCCCACGCCACAACTCGTAGAACGTTATCCTTTCTTTGATCATTCTGTCTCCCTCTAAATAAAATGTTTCAGATGGCTCTAAGAGCTATGGGATTAACATCTGAGGTCATCAGTCCCTTAGACTTAGATCTACTTAAAGCTAACTAACCTAAGGATGTCACACACATCCATGCCCGAGGCAGGATTCGAACCTGCGACCGAAGCAGCAGCGCGGTTCCGGACTGAAGCGCCTAGAACCGCTCGACCACAAATTCCGGCAAGGAAATGAAGGCAGCCATAAAATAATATTCGCCTGAGTCAGGTATCGGATGTGAAGCTGAAAGCATACAGGCAGGTATAAACTTTTGGGTACAAACCAGACTCAGTCGGCCACAGACCGAACTGAAACCTCCCGGCACTCAACCATACCTGCCCGTTGCAAATCTCTGGTATAAACCAGGGACCCTAAGAAAACTGCCATGCGAAAACATGTCGCTGCTCGGTATACGCTAGTAGTTCCATAACGCCCACCATCTCCTGCCAGAGGAAGAGATCCTTCCACAGCCATATTTAGCTCCAATTTCCAACAATTTCGCATAAAGCGACGTCGGTACCAACCTGACGATAGAAATGAGACAATGTATAGGGGATGACTATCAGCAGGATCCAACATTAAATCGCCTTGCAGAGGACCATCGCAAAGCCGGTGGAAACTTTGGTTTTTAAATTCTTTTAGTATGTCCAACGACGCCTTCTAATACCAAAAAAGATATAATTCAAACATATGTATTAATGGGAGGTTTTGGTCTGGAGGCACGAAAAAAGTTCAGAACTTTTCTAAACAAGAGCTGTTTTTATTAAATTTGGGGCTTTACCACTTTATTATATGTGCATTCGTCTATGAAAAACTTTTTTTTTATCTGTTAGCAGTTTAAAAACGGCGGCTGCAGTCCATGTCAAAGGGTGCGCCTCGCACCGCGTCATAGGTTTCTCGAAGCGTTGTACTAATACTTGGCTATTTCTCAATCCCATAAAAATAAAAAGTGCTTAAGTTAGAATGAAAATCGGGGGCAATCAAGATGGGATTTTGAAATCTTACATCGAAAAACGAGGCAGGTATTTGGAAAACATGTTAGTATTTTGGGGATATTTCCCAAGTTCAAATATTCAAAAAAATATTGAAATTATAAAGAAAAAATCTGTGACTAAGGCCCCGTAGATTTAACTGACTTTCACTTTACGGATATTCGCGTGCTGAAAAACTTTGTCTAGAGAAAAGCGTTTAATATTTGGAGCAACAAGAAGAATAAAAAAAGAAAGTTTAAAAACTTGCCGTTAACCTGCAAACCCAAGGCAATAGCAGCATCCTTCCACTTCCTGAAACTTGCTCTGGTTCTGATTTTGATGCCGTATTGTTTCAGTGCGGCCTTTTTTAAAGTGAGGCATTCCATGCTGGCGGCAACACATTTCCTCTCAGATAACTCCGCGAAGTTTTTGTTATCCGTTCCGGTGATGAATCCTAACACGTTCATGGTCTGCAGAACAGACGATTAACGTTCCTTGAATATACCTTCAGCTACATATGCTGCTATTATAACAAATTTTGCCCACAATTAAGATGTTTAGATATCAGTTTCCAAATGCATGTTTTGAAGCTCTCGTTGTCATTTTGCGTGTTGGCATCGGTGCATTCTTTTAAGCAAATCGTCTCTGAACGGAAATTCATATACTGGTCGAATCTTATCTGGAAGTAATTAATTGAGAGCCTGTACTTTGGGTGGCGCACGATTCCACCCGACACGCTGTAACTTCCCAAATACTTTCACAATCAAAACATCCTTCTACAGGCATAACCTATTTACTTGAGAGAGGCTAACTACGTAGAAATATCCATTTCTTTCATCGGTCACAACCAGAACCTATCCCCTTAATCACTTCAGTAATTACGTGTTATTATCGCCAAAAGCTTTTTTTAGTGAAGTTGTTTCACGTACTAATATTTTCAAAATGGATTGTAATTATAAAACATAATATCCATTGTTTAACTATGGACGCGTATTTCGCACTACGGAAGCTCGGGTGTTAGTATCATGTGACTGTTGACATTAAGGACAACGATTTGACGTGTGCATGTGATTGAAGAGATATTGTGAAACAAAAGTTTGCTCCGTGGACAATTAGGGTGTAAAAATTTTGTGTAGTGCAAAGTTACCAGTATTGAGAATGTCTGTAGTCACATTCGAGATTTCCAAAGTGCGGCGCTAATGAAGTTAAGAAACTTCTCATTAACCGAAAATGCACTGATGCTCATGACGTAAGCTATCGATAAGTTGTATACAGATCGTTATGTGCAACGATAATTGCCTTTCGTGCTATTGACAGGCTTTATTTCTGTGACCTTCAGCCCAAAAACTGGTTTGGTGCAACTCTCTATGCTAGTTTAACCTTCGGAAACTTTTCCTTCCTTCGTAACTACTTTAACATTTATCCGTCTGAACATGCTTAATGTGTTCAAACCTTGGTCTACATCTACAATTTTCACGTTTCATTCTTTCCGCCACTACGTAACCTAAGATGCAATATCAACCAGTGTCTTAGTTTAGACAAGTCGTGCCAGAATTTGTTTTTCCCATTTGGATTCAGTACTTCCTTATTGATTATTCGATCTGCTCATCAAATCTCCAAAGTTTCTCTACAGCACCATACGTCAAAAGGTTTTGGCCTCTTCTGAACTGTGTTTCACTCCAGACAAATACGAGTAGGTAAGGAAAAGAAACCCTAAAAAGACTGATTGATTGAGGGGGTTATGGGACAAAATGGCAAGGTTATAAGTTCCATTCCTAACAAGCAGTTATATTTTCGCTACACAAAAAATTCTCTTTTTTTACCAACGTAACTTATTTCGTTATGATAAAATATGATCCACCTGTTGATTCACTGATTCAGTTAGGATTGTTATTTATTCATTATATTGACCGTTGACGTGATGCTGGGTACATGATGAGCACAAAGCCCGAGACAACCTGTACTCCATCACGATCACTTTGTGGATGGCCTACGAAAAGGACAGTTCGATATCTTGCTGGCACTTAACTTCCTGCATACCATCGCGTTATGAACGTACCGAGAGGATTTCGATTGTAGAAAACCGGCCACCGCAGCTACGGTCAGCAACTGAGGCGCTTCAGTCCGGAACCGCGGGTTCGAATCCTGCCTCGGGCATCAATTTGTATGAGGCCCTTAGGTTAGGTGAGTTTAAATAGTTCTAAGTCTAGGGGACTGATTACCTCAGACGTTTTATTAGTTCTTAGTTCTAGGGGACTGATGACCTCAGAAGTTAAGTCCCATAGTGCTCAGAGCCTTTTTTTGTGAGAAGAGCACCGTTCGGATACCTACTGGATCTTTCCTCTTAAGAGATAACATATTCCGAACACATAGGGACGAGAACGGCTCTTTTTTGAATGACTACAAGATTGTATAACAATCACTGGAGACTGTTATTTCCATAACATATCTACGACAAAAAAAGAAAAATGGTTCAAATGGCTCTGAGCGCTATGGGACTTAACATCGATGGTCATCATTCCCCTAGAACTTAGAACTACTTAAACTAACTAACCTATGGACATCACAGAACACCCAGCCATCACGAGGCAGAGAAAATCCCTGACCCCGCCAGGATTCGAACCCGGGAACCCGGGCGTTGGAAGCGAGAACGCTACCGCACGACCACGAGATGCGGGCTATCTAAGACAGTAAGCACAAAAGCGTCGCGGAGATATTCAGTCGGCTACAGTTCAAATTCCTTGTCTACTGTTTAAATTCCAAGAGCATATTTTATTAGAAGAGCCAAGCAATTTGTAGCTTCTTCCTGTGTTTATTTTCAGGTATATAGCTTGCAGAAATTCGTTCCCACACGCAAGCTTAACGGAAATCGATCTTCCCGCGAAGTGTAAGCGACTGGAATAGGAAAAAGTGGAAGTGACAGTGGCATAAAAAGTACGCTCCGTCAAAGACCGTGAGACAGAGTAGTCAGATCATAGGCACCATCATCATCATCATCGTCATTACCAGTAGCTGCTGCAGGTATTTCTACTGGAACATGATCAGGCATCATTACCAGAAAAGTGCAAGCGCAGTTACTTCTATTGAAACATAGAGAGGGCGCTTCACGTAACACTTTGATGTGGTTTCAGCAGATTCCTACAGCTAGAGCGATTCCGGAAAACTTCTTCCTGATTTCATTCTGACGCTAGTTGGATGATCTTCCCTTGGCCTTCCTCCGTTTCTTTGACTCCACTGTAGCTCCAACTTTGTTCAACTCTCCTCTTTGGTTCAGGCGATGTTACCAACCCACTCTCATTTCAGTGAGGCTATTCTTTCCCGGTTATCACTTACTTGTATGGCCCTCTTCCTACCTGTTTCCATATACGACAAACTAGGGGTCTCCTTTATTCTAGGGCATGTTCTGAGTTTTCCTGTGAGGAATAGATTCAGTATCTAGGTTTTGTCTTCCCTTGTCAGTACTGGAAAAGCACACTGATCGAAAACTAAGCTCACCGCACAGAAAACTAGTCACCCCAGTGCGTAGGCCTAGTTGATTCATTAAACCTTTATTGGTAGCGCAGCTATCGAGCCACGTGCACACCACCTCTATGTGTGCATAAAGAACCAGCGGTCATGGAGACATTTATGCCTCAAGTGGACATTTTTTTCTAAATTGTTGTGAGTAAATATAAGGACGAGACAGAGTGGAAAAAAGTGTCAATCGTATTTGGCAGTACCCATGGCTACCTAATGTGTGAAGGTGCTGGGTTTGTGGGTGTTTCGTGGCGGACTGTTCAGCTTGTCTATAATGGTGTAGCAAACGTGGCCACTAAACGGGATATCAAAACTGTGGTCTGAAAAAGACCCTGCCTGAGAAGGAGCAGAGACACATTTCACTGCCTCAGAATCCAAAGTGCTTCAAAACCCGATAGGAATTGCTGCAGGCGGCGAATGAAGGTCCATTACTGCTTGTTAAGGAGAAAACGTTCTGATGATGTCAGCGTGCAATGAACGTTTGGAGTCGGTCACCTCGCAAGACGCCAACGCTCACACAGGCACATAAATCTGCACGTCTTCAATAGACTAGAAATTATCGAGCGTGAACAGGAGGTGGTTGGCGGAATGTAATGTGGTCTGACGAATCACGTTTTTGCCTTTATTCAAACTACGAATGTTGTCTCGTGCACCGAATGTCAAATTAACGGTTTCCACCCTGAATGACTGCGGGTTCGGATTGAAGCCGGAGTTGAGTCTGATGATGGGGATGATTTTCTTGTCACGAAATGGGCCCGCTGACTGAGGTGACCGCTAACATGAGCCACCATGTTTATTTACACATTCGGAATGATCAGGAGTTGCCTTTAAGTGAACATGTGCCTGATGAGTATGCTACAGATATTCCCATTTTTCAAGAGCAACAACAACGGAGTTTGCTGGGCTGGACGTATTAGTGACTGGTAGTCTGAACACTCCCAACCTGTTACATCTCGACTGGCCTGAAAAATCACCTGACCTGAGCCCCACGGAAAATCTGTGGGACTTTTTGGATCAGGGAGTAAAGCGTCGACATCAGCATCCCCTCTATTTGGTGAAACTGCAGGTATAAACCCTCAACGAGTTGCTCTATCTGGATCAACGCACCTGTATAGCCTTGTGGACTCACTTTCTAATAGAGTCAAGGCAGGTTTGAAGACGAGGGTGAGAACTGTATGACGTTAAATGTGCTGGTAATCATTTTCTTAGGAGTGAGTAAACTTTTTTCCGGCGAGCTTATTTTCTTTATATTGGTTCTTTGGGTGTGAAAACTGATGGGTGGTTCTCTGAACGTTGTCATCACAGCCTGATGCAACGAATATTTTAGTTCTGTAGCACCTATTATAGTTACGCTATGACCAAGTAGATGAACTACGTGGTATATTTCAAGCACAGATTGCCTACGAAAGCATTTTCTGCTCCGATCCGATGATGTGCATCTGTTTCCTATGCCATCAAATAAGCAGTTTTTCTTCAATGAAGCTCCATCCCAGTCGCTATAGCTTTGTGTGGAAATAGGTAGTGGAACCCTTCCCGCTCATGAGCCTGTGTGTGTGTGTGTGTGTGTGTGTGTGTGTGTGTGTGTGTGTGTGTGTTTGTGTGTGAGTGTGTGTATGTGACGCTACAAATGAAGCCAGCCTCGTCACGTAGAGAGCGGCGTACATGAGTCTCACGAGAGACCACATATTACAGAGACACCAAGTAATTAAAATCGTATTCATACTCCTACGGAATATGGATCCCTTATTAGCAGCTGATACACTAGTGTGCTTCAAATTTTAAAATTAATTTTATTTCAGTCTGTACCTAATTTTATACTCATATTTACTCCTCTAATACAAATTGGAGGGACACGAGACTTACTTAATTACTGAAGAGCAGTATCCTGAAATCTTAACTCTGTATGACACTTTTTTTATCAAATTGGCGTCATGCGCTAAAATGGGATAGAAATTCAGTTATTCCTTTTTCCTCAAGAGGCGACTTGAACATTGGTTGGTATCAAGACACGGAGGGAAACTTCTTAGGAACCAAGGCATCACCTGCTTACTTAGTTCCAGCATGTAGAACATTGCCACTGCAGTTCTCGACAGTTGGTAGGGTACTTAATTTTGAGATTGGAAGCCTACTGAGGAGCGACTATTCTGAAGCCATGAAATTCTGGAGCACGACCACGTAAGCCGACTTTCCCTTGAGACATTAGCAATCACAGTTCGGTACACTAGAAAGACAATACGTTCGGCTCCTGGAAAATGCAGCCTAGATTCTCGTTACGGTTTTGCTGCTCACGACCTTGGACAGAGACATATGATGACTCCAGCTTTAAAGCACCACCGGTTTCACGTGGCGACAGTAACTGCTTTGCGGACGAGCGTACTGCAGCGTACTAGGTGCTGCAAACTATCATCGACATTGCCACGTGGTAAGATGACACTGCAGCCGACCGCTCTCTCGTGTGTTCAGTTCGCTCTCTGATTTCTCTCGGAACCATACTCAGCCGCTGTAAAATTTTCTGTTTTGAAGAGCGCGCCGCAGCGCGCAGTATAAAGCAGTCGCCCTCTGTTTCTGGCGGTGGCGCCGCTGTGGCAATCGCAGCTTTGGTGTCTCCCTCTGGCGGGAAAGGGGATAAGTTGGCTGTTCACGTCTACATCTACATCTACATCTACATACATACTCTGCAAGCCACCTGACGGTGTGTGGCGGAGGGTACCCTGAGTACCTCTATCGGTTCTCCCTTCTATTCCAGTCTCGTATTGTACGTGGAAAGAAGGATTGTCGGTATGCTTCTGTGTGGGCTCTAATCTCTCTGATTTTATTCTTTTGGTCTCTTCGCGAGATATACGTAGGAGGGAGCAATATACTGCTTGACTCTTCGGTGAAGGTACGTTCTCGAAACTTTAACAAAAGCCCGTACCGAGCTACTGAGCGTCTCTCCTGCAGAGTCTTCCACTGGAGTTTATCTATCATCTCCGTAACGCTTTCGCGATTACTAAATGATCCTGTAACGAAGCGCGCTGCTCTCCGTTGGATCTTCTCTATCTCTTCTATCAACCCTATCTGGTGCGGATCCCACACTGCTGAGCAGTATTCAAGCAGTGGGCGAACAAGCGTACTGTAACCGACTTCCTTTGTTGTCGGATTGCATTTCCTTAGAATTCTTCCAATGAATCTCAGTCTGGCATCTGCTTTACCGACGATCAACTTAATATGATTATTCCATTTTAAATCACTCCGAATGCGTAGTCCCAGATAATTTATGGAATTAACTGCTTCCAGTTGCTGACCTGCTATTTTGTAGCTAAATGATAAGGGACCTATCTTGCTATGTATTCGCATCACATTACACTTGTCTACATTGAGATTCAACTGCCATTCCGTGCACCATGCGTCAATTCGCTGCAGATCTTCCTGCATTTCAGTACAATTTTTCATTGTTGCAACCTCTCGATACACCACAGCATCATCTGCAAAAAGCCTCAGTGAACTTCCGATGTCATCCACCAGGTCATTTATGTATATTGTGAATAGCAACGGTCTTATGACACACCCCTGCGGCACACCTGAAATCACTGTTACTTCGGATGACTTCTCTCCATTGAGAATGACATGCTGCGTTCTGTTATCTAGGAACTCCTCCATTTAAGGGGCGCTATGAGCTCGCCAGTTGATGAACTAGTGAGTCGCAGTGAGGCTGGTCAGTCGGTCAGTTGGTCAGGCGGAGTGAGTCTGGGTCAGTCACTCGTCACCGGTTGCTGGTCTGTCTCTCGTTCGCATTTGTGCGGCAGTCAGTCTGTTTGTCGTCCGGAGTGCTAGTATATGTTAGGCCGCCAGTGTGCTCGGTTTATTTAGGCAATGGGCATTGGCGGTTGGAACCATCGGTTGGTCGGTCACGCTCTGGGACACAAGATGACTTGTCCGTTGTGAGCGTCGACGAATGTAAGGTCGCCCGAATGTCCAGTGGACCGCGCCGAATAGCAAGGGGTAGTGTCTTCGCGGCCGACACAACCTACGACATCGGTCTGCCCGGTGCGAGCTGCTACGCCCTGAGACGGGAGATCGACGCGCCTTCCTGCGTCCGTTGAAGCGGCTTGCAGCGTACGGTTCGGTAGAGCGTTTTGGGTGTCCTGCGCCAGTTCTTCGCCAGACATCGCAGTTTTTAGAAGTTAAGTGATTTGTGATACGTTGTTTCATTTACTTGTTAAATTCTACTTGTTTTCTTGGTCAGTCTCTCGTCCCCAGCCTGCTCGTCTGTTTTCCGTGTGCATTTGGTAGGCAGTTAGGGTCTGTCTGTTTGTTGGTCTGCCATACGTTAATAGCTGCCTCTGTCATGTTTGTCAGATTCGGTGTTAACGAATATTTATTGCTTGAAGGGCGAATTCTTGAAATATGTTTTTATCTTGCCTATCTATCGTCTTGTGAGGTGGTATATGTATAATGTAGATCATGTTGTACATTTGTGAGTCTGCATTTTATGCGTTTTATTTAAACAGTCATTGTAGGTTATAAGGTTGCCACCCTTTCACTGTAAGATTCCTTAAAAAAATTGCAGTTTCGGTGGCAAATAATTTGAGTGTTGTACCATTTCTATCCCTCTTACGGGGTACACAGTTTACGTGTTTGTGTTTAGTTTAAAGTAATCTGGTGTCTTGCAGATTTGCACCAGTGTACTCTTTCAGAGTTGGTTGTGAGCGGTCATGACTACGGCTGTGTTGTAAGGGAGCACGCAAGCTTCTCAGCCCAAAGGCTCATACTGTTAATATTGTTCTGACTCCCTCTACATAAAATTGTAACTTGATATTTCGAGGGTGCTTTTCTGCTTATAATTTTAAATCTGTATTTGAAAAAAAAATTTGGAATAAAATTCACATATGTTAAAAGTAATTTTATTTTGAATCAGTTACTTCCTGGAAACTACTTCCACGCTCACCTACTGTGATTAAATGTGTTAATGTTCTTGATGAATCCCTAGTAAATAAAGTGAATTCTTTAAGAAAAGGTTTTGAAAGGAAATTTACGGTTCACATACTATGACCAGTACAGATAGTTTTAGCCGCTAATGTAATGGGACATTGACCACAACCTTCTTACTACCTACAGCTCTGTATCTTACCATTAGTGTTTCTCCTGTTCTCTGTCTGTCTCTCTCTCTCTCTCTCTCTCTCTCTAAGCAATGTAGAAGGCCATAATTTTATATATATTATTTAAATGACAACATTTTTTCCTTTGTGAATTGCAGCTCTGTCAGTATCTTAACTGATCACTCTGAAATCCTCTTGAAATAGCGCCAATTCGACAGCCTTACGCAATCAAGACTGAGGTCGAAACCCTGGGCAGTTCCCCAGGTCAGTTTCCCACAAGGAGGGCACAAGGTGGGGTCCCTAATCTCCACAGAGAAACAGGTGCTGTCACACACCAGCAAGATTAGAAGCTGGTCTCTCCGTGTCAGTGGACAGTCCTCTAATTTAATCACGTTACAAATGTTTTTCTGTCCTGCCAGATGACGTGATCGCAAATTATTTGAGGACGTGTGGAACGTCCCTGAGCGAGGTGGTATCGCTGACACGGACGGCGAAAAGCGAAAGTGAGATGGCGTGTTGGTGTGACCAAACGTCAACATGTCCGAGCCTTTGTGCTGACTGCAGGTTTGACGGGGCCGAATGTTGGTCGGCGTGTCCTCTTCTACTCAAGTTGCAAGCAGTTTGCATCCATTGCGGTGCCGGATTGGAGTCCGGTCTGAGCTTTGCAAGTACTGGACGCGGTGTTGTCTGCTGTATGATACCCGTGGGTTTCCGACTACGAGTAATCTTCACTATATCCTTTTCTCGGCGCTCTCTAAGCAAGCGTTTGTCAGTGGGCGCTGGATTTTACGAGAAACCACTGTGAGCATCCGGTTAGTGCGGACGTCGCTTGGCGACGTGTGGTCACTATTTTGACTCCGTATTCTGGTTGCCCGTTGTTATGTAGATCAATGTGTTATTTATCAAGGTGTAGCGTGGTACTACGTGAATCCAGTTCTGTCAATTTGTGTAGGCTTATAGCTGTCACTACTCCAAAATGATTTCAGAATCTAAGAAGGGTAGAATATAGATGTAATTCTTCTGATTTAGGAATTGTATTTTATAGTCAGTGAAAATTGTTATTTCTGAGGCATGTCTATAGTTACCTGTTGGCTACTATCACGAGCTCCAGCTGTTTCCTAAATTGTGTGCGTCTAAACAAAAGAGAAAATTCTGCATTTGTGGTATGTTAAACTTTACTAAATAATTAGTGAGTTGTCTCTGTGTTATACAATAGGTGATCTTGATAAAGATGCTTAAGTACCATGATTGAAATTATTAGTTCAAGTTTCTAATACTGTGGTAGCGGCAACCGCCGTCCTATGTTAGTAGACACGGAGGAATTATTGCAGCTGCAGTCGCCTCTGACAACGCCTCTTATTATCATACATTTGAACCTACTTTTGACAGTCGTTTTTATAATTACTGGCAATAGCCGATGTTTGATATTTGCGACATAATCATTTGATCATAAGTTTTGCTGTTTGTAATGATAATGTACTTTTTTTTAAATTACCTTTACAAAAATGAAGTGACTTTATTCTGTTGCCCTTTGGAGGTGTTTGGCATCAGTTCGTTATTGAAATTTAGTCTTTTCAATCAATGTTAGTCTTTGATTTTTGCTTTAAAAATAAATGAGTTAGTGTTATTTTAGAAACGTAAATAAATTTATTATGGATCAGTTCCTTCCCGCTCAACACCAGCTCCCTACTACATTTCAGTCGCCTTGCGCCCAGATTCGACCAGTCTCTGCGAGTCGCGGGCAGCAGCTTAGCGGTCATTGATCCGAATCTCCTTCCACCCTAACGAGTTGTGCCCCACAGAGTCTTTTCCAAAACTATTACGTGCCATTGAAATTATGTTGGCGCTAATGACAACTCTTAATTTTAAAGCATGCGTTCTGATACTATTATACTTTGAGGTCCCTCACTCGTCAAAAAATCCTCTTCACAAACATTTTATAATTGGACTTATCAAATTTTTAATTCTTTGAAGTCCGTCAACTAAAGTATCAGCTACTATTATTTTCAGCTCCAGAATGTAATGCTTGACACATTATGACTATAGAGGTTGGTACATTGATCGTGACCGGGGCAAGTATCTCACGAAATAAGCGTCAAACGAAAAAACTACAAAGAACTAAACTTGTCTAGCTTGAAGGGGGAAACCAGATGGCGCTATGGCTGGCCCGCTAGATGGAGCTGCCATAGATCAAACGGATATCAACATATTAGACGAATAGTTGGCAACAGGTGGGTTTTTTAAATTAAAATAAAGAACGTAGGTACGTTTGAACATTTTATTTTGGTTGTTCCAATGTGATACAAGTACCTTTCTGAATTATCATTTCTGAGAACGCATGCTGTTACAGCGTGATTAACTGTAAATACCACATTAATGCAATAAATGCTCGAAATGATGTCCGTCAACCTCAATGCATTTGGCAATGCGTGTGACGACATTCCTCTCAACAGCGAGTTCAAAGTCGTCACCATGCAATTCCTGGTGCATAGAAATATGGTACGGGTGCAATCGATGTCGATGTAGAATTTTCAACACCGACGTTTTTGAGATTCCCGATTCTCGCTCAATTTGTCTGCTACTGATGTGCGGATTAGCCGCGACAGCAGCTAAAACACCTACTTGGGCATCATCATTTGTTGGAGATCGTGGTTGACGTTTCACATGTGGCTGAACACTTCCTGGTTCCTTAAATAACGTAACAATCTGGCGAACGGTCCGGACACTCGGATGATGTCCTCGAGGATACCGAGCAGCATACATAGTACACGCCCGTTGGGCATTTTGATCACAATAGCGATACATCGACACGATATCGACCTTTTCCGCAATTGGTAAACGGTCCATTTCAACAAGGGTAATGTATCATGAAGCAAATACCGTCTACCCTGGAGGAATATTACGTGATACCACGTACTTATAAGTTTGTGATTATTACAGCGCCATCTATCACGAAGCGAAAAAACGTGATCCAACTAGAACATTCATATTTCTGTACGCACTACACAAACATGTAAGAAAAATGGGGTTCCCGTTTAAAAAAAAAAAAAAAAAAAAAAAGCAGTTGATATCCGTTTGACCTATGGCAGCGCCATGTAGCGAGCCAATCATAGCGCCATCTGGAACCCCCCTTCAAGCTAGACGAGTTTCGTTCTTTGTAGTTTTTTCGTTTGATGCTTATTTCGTGAGATATTTGGCCCGGTCACTATCTATCAATGGACCACCCTGTATATCTTATAATCTAAGAGATTCCAAATCACTTTGGAACAGTCTGAGTGTGGTTGATACAATGGTCGATGGCGAATAATAAACGTTTTCTGGGACGAAAGTCGTCCGTGGGGCACATAGGACAATATTGCCCCCCTTTAACTTATGACCAATATTGTGTTTTCCTTACATGTGGTGCAATGAACATTTACTATGCATACAGATAACAGAGTTTCCTAAATGCGCTGTAAATGTTCGTTGCACATTTGTGACATCTTCGGAAATACCACTTTCGACTACGTTATGATTATTTGAAAATGCCTATCGGCCCTAAACTAGTCATTGAATAAATAAACATTACAAATTTGCAACTAGTTCTGGTTTTCCTTTCTGTTTGGATACTATTGTTCAGGAAGCAGTTGAAATGAAATTGGCAACTGACTTATAAATAGACATAGGTTATTGCTTAGACTTTGCTTCGAAACCTGCTCTTTCACTTGCCAAAAAACAGAGAAATACAGTTAATTCTACCTCAACCGTTGGTTTTTAGTACTCACAATTTATAACTTATGACGTTTATCATCTATGGTTATATGGTTGCATGTTGGCACTAGCCTTTACACTATTTGTATGTGATCTTTCCAGAATGTTGCACATACCAAGGTTTTTTGGACAGTACGTCCTTGCCGCATTTGTGCCTTGAAAATGTGTGGGTGTGCTTCTGTCGAAATATCGCCGGCTGTCGAAAACTGCAGCTTTCTGCATTCTCGTAAGTTATTTTAACATTTTGAGCTCTGGGGGCGGGGGTGGGGGAACTCATGTATCACAGAGAATACCTGATTTTACACTAGGTTAGAGTAAAGCCATATATGATGATAATTATGTAGAAAGTAGAAGTAAAAGAATGGTTGTCTGATATTGACAACTAATTCTAACCCTTAAGAACAATCATTTTTATGAGCCAGGAAAGTAAGGGAAAGGGAGAGCGAAATTTTCTAACTCCGAACAGAGCTCCATTGCTCAAGGACATGGAAGTATCAGTTTGAATCAGTCGCTAGAATTAAACATTACGACATTGCCAGTCGGTCACCAAACGTGTGACATCAACACTTTCGAGGGTAAGTGCGACCGACTAAAAAGGACGCGACGACACCCATCAGGCGTTTGACAAAGCAGTTTGTAAGGAGGCTGTTTAGGTTTTTTTATTGGTAACGCCGCCGCCACGTAGCGCTCTGTATGAAAATCACTGGCTGTGCCGTGTGCAGTCTGTGGCTGGTTGGCATTGTTGTAATACTCGCCATTGTAGTGTCGGGCAGCGGCAGCTGGATGCTAACAGTGCGTAGCGTTGCGCAGTTGGAGGTGAGCCGCCATCAGTGGTGGACGTGGGGAGAGAGATGGCGGAGTTTTGAAATTTGTAAGAATTGGTGTCATGAACTGCTATATATATTATGACTAGTGAGGTGGCAGTAGTGGCGCTCGCTGTACTGCAGTAGCTTGAGTAACGAAGATTTTTGTGAGGTAAGTGATTTGTGAAACGTATAGCTTAATGCTAGTCAGGGCCATTCTTTCGTAGGGACTTTTGGAAGTCAGATTGCGTTGCGCTAAAAACTATTGTGTATCAGTTTAAGCACAGTTGTGTATAAATTTTTCTAAGGGGACATTTCATATGGCGACCCTGCCAGGATATTGCGTTGCGCTAAAAACTATTGTGTGTCAGTTTAAGCACAGTTGTGTATAAATTTTTCTAAGGGGACGTTTCAAGTTAAGATACTGAAACAAATAGGTTAAACAAATGTGGCAGAATGGAAGACCGCTGACAACTCATGAAGAACAGAAGCTATTCGGTCATGATGAATGACGTGAAAAAGCAGAGTCTCTCCTCCACGCTGCCGGTCCGAGTGGCCGAGCGGTTCTACGAGCTACAGTCTGGAACCGCGCGACCGCTACGGTCGCAGGTTCGAATCCTGCCTCGGGCATGGATGTGTGTCATGTCCTTAGGTTAGTTAGGCTTAACTAGTTCTAAGGTCTAGGGGACTAATGACCTCAGAAGTTAAGTTTCATAGTGCTCACAGCCATTTGAACCGTTTTTTCCCTCCTCTCCGTGTATACTCCACCTTCCTAGGTTAGAGTATGTCGATCAGTAGTATCAATGGCGTTTGTCATTGCTCTACATTCCCTTATTATTGAATAGTAATATCTTCTGTATCAGATTGTCGCAATCTCTGTCAGTCATGGATGACGGAAGGTCCAGTAGCCGTCGTCACAATCTCATACACACACCGCGGTCACATCTGTCTTCGAGCATAGCTTCTAACGAGGCGTGTCTTCCACACACTTAATACAAGTCATCGGCCTGAACACAGGGCTGATGCAGCGAGATAAGAGAGCCTGAGACAGCCAATGGTATTCCTGATGGATTGCTAAGGATACGGCGGCGAGCTGTATTCAGAGAAATAAATAAACAAAATATTTAATAATGCTTCTCTGCATCTGTCGGCGCCATATAGGTTCTTTGGTCTTAGTTTATGACAGTCAAAAGGGGATTCCAACCCGGGATTGGCCTGCCCCCTCAAAATGCTGCGACAAAAAAATAGTGTATCACTGTTGAACGACCCTCATATGTACTGAGAACTTTCATAGTCTTGTACTGAGATCTTCAGGTCAAAAATGCTTCACTCACATTGAGGTAGCCAAACGTGACATACGACCCGTCGTCACAACTTTACTTTCTCCAGAACCTCATTTCGTAAGTTCCGAACTTCGCAGAAATTCTCCTACAAAAGTTGTGGGACTACGTAGAGCAATTTCGCGCTAAAGTATCTCGGCCTAGCACACAGTTTTCATCTGCGGGGACGTTCATATCAGGCGTAAATTCGGCTGCAGATTGAAAATTTCATACCAGAAACACCCCACAAGGTTAGGGCAAGCCATGTCTCTGTAGCATGCTCTATTCCAGAACATGGAAGATACCGGCGGCAGCATTGCTCTGAGGAGCGCTCCTGAGCACTGCACGGGTAGCTCAGTTGGTAGAGCAGTTGCCGGAAAGGCAAATGTCCTGAGTTCGAGTCTCGGTACTTTACGCAGTTTCAATGTGCCAGGAATTTTCAGTTTACCTGTTTACTATAACAATCACAGAATACAACGTGTCCGTCTGATCTAAGAAAGTCATTTTATTTTATCCAGTGCACAAGGAGGAAACTTTTAGATCTTTCAATTGGAGACATGTAGGAACCACATTAGCACTTGCAAACCGAATAACACAGACATTTACAACTTGCGACTTTCACAGACATAGTCCTAAAAGAGTTTAGTGAAATTCCGCAAGACTTCTCTGCAACTGTGTCAGTCTCGCCACCTGACTTAGAAGGCTAAATTTGCGTGGTTGTGAAATCAGAGGCTTGCCTGTGGTTGTTCTGTTGCAAACAGACATATTTATGACAAACGCTCAGCGGAAGGCTGTCAGTAAACTGAGGGAAAGTCTTCCTGCAGTAAGAATAATGACTTACTATTTATCTTATTAAACCCTCAACCGATCCCCATTCCTGAAGTAAAAATAGGTATCATAGAAATCTAAAAATTGAGATGTTCACACACGAAGGTCTAATAGTTCAGAATCGATATGCCAATTAGGCAAAGTCTCTGTGACCATTGAGGCAATGGTATTACCGACGCACCGCTTTGAAGATACACGTGTCCTGTTGCATGAAGAAGTCCGTAACAGCTTTTTACACATCCTCATGCGAGATGAATGTCGACCCACCAATACCTTTTTTTAAGGTATTGAAGTGGTGATAGTCCGGGAGTTGTGGGGGGTGGGGGGAGTCAGCAAGACAGGGCAGGTGCTCGGGTGTATGCCACTTGAGTTGGCATAACGCTACTGGCCTCCCAGTTCCATAAGCATCTTGTGTCAAATCATAAACAGCATAGAACTAGGTGAGTAATTCCACAACAGCGGAGTTCACCCAATGCTGCCCCTTACTTTCTTCACTATCTTATGGATGTCTACTGGTGCTTGGCTTCGGCATCCCAGAAAAGAATAACAGCAAATTGGTCCTATTTGGAAGCATTCGTTAATAACGTCTCTATTGTTCAAGTTTCCCCATTTACCGCATGCATGTGGAAAGGACACGAATACCATTCTAATCCCTTACTTATGCTTACATACCCCTATCGGAGTCGCGCTACGTTGCATATACACCGAAGCAACGTCCTCAAACGGAAACTTTTTGATCGGCCTGCTCTATGGATAATCAAACTAAAACTGCCTTATGCGTTATGTACGTTTCTATCCCCAAAAAAGTACAAATACATATGCAAGGCAAGGAATTCTCGTCTTTACTTAAAACCAACAAAAAAGTAAAGTGTCGAGAACGGCCCGCGAAACCCAGGCCTAGCCTCCTTTTAGGGGGCGGAGTAAATTCAGAATTTAAAAACAGTGCTGCATGCGAGGGTGGAATGGCGCACGCACAGTGGAGATGCAGCGTTGCTGCTACGCACGGGTCCTTGGGAACGCAGCACGCCTAATGAGTTGGCTACCAGCTGCGCACGGTCGATCGTCGCACCATCTGCCGGATATTGCGTCACAGCGCCGCGGATGCGCCGCCATGTAAACTACCGACGACATCGCGTGCGCTCGGCTGCGTTCGGCTGCACTCGGCTCTACTCGGGTTCTCGGTGTTGCTGCTCCAAAATTAATCCCTTCCCTTCGCTTCTCGGCTACTTGCCTTATCAAATTTCAGCCGCGACTAATTCCGGAGATCCCATTACAGAGGCGAAAGTAAAGAGTAGCCAAGCGCGAAATTCCGCCGCGCGAGCGAGTGCGTCGGGAAGAGCTCTGGTGGATGACTGCGTGGCCTTTCGGGGAAGTCTGCGCCTGGAAGGCTGTGTCTCATTTACCGTTATAGTCCAGTTACAGTCTGTGTCGAGATTGGACTGGAATCTAATTCAACTCCGTGTTCGGAAGCATTGAAGGTTATAGCTACTATTCAGTCCAACCCCCCCCCCCCCCCCCCCCCCGCCCTTTCATCTCCGATGCAGTAATATCTCTCCTGAAAATCCTGAGCACCACGTTATCTGTATGAGTTCCTTCCTTTATCGAACGATGTGGGAGCGACTGTAATATTTGCAGGAGTGGTGTCACCAGTAGTTAGTTGCCTGTAGAGCTTGTCTATCCTTTCCAACACGTATCACACGAGATAAGCAATGGGAGGTATTGCATTCGTACTTCTTTGCTATAAAATTTGGATAAGAAGATTCAAAACTTCTAGGTTTGACTAATATTCGGACCTTACGCAATTCCAGGTTTTGTTTTAAACATAGTTCTTGACCAAAGATTTCTTAGTACCGTGACTGTATCAAGTTGTTACAGGACACTTGGCGATAGGTTGTTTTCCATAATCGGACTGGCGAAACCTATAGGATACACCAGCCAACCAACACACCAACAGACTACGAACAGTATGGCAATTTGATACAAAAATTCACTTTTACATAATTTTTCTCTCGCATCATGAAATGTGACCCAGAAGATCAGTTAGTAGGGCGACAATGAATTACAATAAGAAACATGTATAATAATTAGACTCACTGTTCCAACCTGTAAACAGACAGTATTATATAGCAAAATACATCAAGAGAATACATATAATATAATCAAAACAATGCATTAAATATTCAGCAATATATTTCGTTACGTCACTACAGTACATGAGAGCGTGTCGAGCACACTACATACATCACCAACTGCACACAGGTTGTAAGGAACGAGGTCTGTAAATATTTCTGTCTGAATTGTGAGGTCCGTAAATAAAACATTTACATAAAACTTAATCTGATTCATTATTAATTCATATCAGTATTTGAGCAGGACTTTAAACAGCCATGTAAAAAAAATCCTTAAGTAAAGTATTTAGTGAAATGAAAAGGGAAACGTACCTGATGGGAAGAAGGTGTAGAGGTCCTCCAGTAGTTTCACACTAGAAGAATTTTTCAAATTTACTGAGAAAAATTATTAAAAAATCGGGCAACAAGCGTGCTGTGTTTGGAACCAGCCTGTATAGAATGTGGTGAAATGAGAGGGACATCAGCCACAGTACAAGATAGCACAACTACTGAATTGAATGGAAGGAATATAAATGTAGAGTAACTGATATCAAATACACTCTAAGGAAGGAAAAAGAAGCTCCACGAAGGAATTATCAGAATGAGACAGAAATCGATAGATGTGATGTGCATGTCCAAACAAACTAATTATTACAATTTCGGGAAAAAAGATGAGTAATTGAAGAGAAAGAACTCAACAGGTCAGAAACGCGTTGGTCCACCTCTGGTCTTTACGCAGGTGGGGAGTCAGACTGTCATACATAGAGCTGTTGGTTGTCCTCCTGTGAAATATCTTGCCAAATTCTGTTCAATTGGCACGTCATATCGTCAGAATCCCAAGTTGATTGGAGACCCTGCCCATAATTCTCCAACCGTGCTCAACTGGGGAGAGGTGCGGCAACTTTGGTGGCCGAAGTAGCGTTTGGAAAGCACATAGACAAACAGAAGAAACTTTCACAGGAAGGCTTGCCATGAAGGGCAAAAGAAAGGGAGCGCAGAATACCGTCGACATCCCACTGTCCTGTGATGGTGCCGAGGTTGACAACCAAAGAGGTCCTACTAAGAAAAGAAATGGCACCCCCAGAAAATTACTCCTGATTATAGGGCCATATATGGAGCGACAGACATCACTGATATTCCATCGCCCTCTGGAGCGTCTACAGTCTTTGCTTGTCATCGGGTTCAGTTCTAAACAAGACTCATATCTGGAGACAATTCTACTCCAGTCCATGAGATCCCAGGTCTGGGGACGCCCCAGACAGTGATGAGATACCAACCTCACTGTCGCCTCCCATAAGAAATTAAAACCAGGTGTGATGGTCAGGGACGCCATTTCTTTTCATGAAAGAACCTCTTTGGTTGCCATCCGGGGCACCCTTACAGCACAGCGATACGTGATGATATTCTGCGCCCCGTTTTGTTGCCCATCATGGAATGCCTTCCTGGGCTTACTTTTCAGCAAGATAATGCCCGCCCGCACAAGAAGAGAGTTTATATTGATTGTCATGGTGCTTGCTAAACTCAAAACTTGGCCTGAAAGGTCGCCGGATGTCTCCCCTCCAACAATATCGGGATTTCGACAATTGCATAGAATGTGGCATGATATCCCACAAGAAGACATCCAGCAACTCAGTGCCAAGCTGAACAACTGCTTGCATTATGGCTGGAGGGAGACCAATACGTTGTTGACTTGCTCAGTTTGTAAAGTTCTTTCTCTTGAATAAACTATCCAATTTTTCATAATCTGTATTCATTTGTTTATCTGTATGTGAACATCATATCTACTGACTTCTGGCCCATTCGGATAATTCCTTCGTGGTGTGTGTCTTTTTTTTATTTTTTTATTTATTTATTCATTTTTTTTACTGCTGGGTATGTTGAGGCAGCAACTCTCATAAAATTTAATTCTGCGAATGTGTTACCAACTACACCATCTGAGACTGAAAAAAAATTCTCTCGAAAAAAAAGCTTGTCTAGATATGCTGATATTTGCAAAAGAACACTAACGTTTTGTTGTATATCGTAATCCCTGGCTTATACGACAGATGTAAGGCATCATGAACTCAAGACGTTTTACCAGAGAGCCTGAAATTTGTATCTGTTAAGTAACTTAATAAGAAAAGTAAGAAGAGAGATGTCAGTAATTACTGCCCTGTTTCACTACTGAAACTTTCAAAAAATTTGCAAGGGCGTTGTATTCTAGAACAGCATCTCAACATGGCAAGAATAATATGCTCAGTAAATAACAGAATAGTTGCCTTACTGATAATGTCTTTAACATGTTCACTCATCAAATTTTACATACATTAAACAAAATAGCACGTGTTTGTATTTTCTGCGACATTTCTAAAGCTCTTGACTGTGTGAATAACAATATTCTCCTATATAAACTGGGTTTTTATGCGACTGATGTCGTAATCAATGAATGGATTATATCATATCTAACCAAAGGAATGTGTAAAGTTTTACTTAGTAATTCAACCACTGTATTTCAGAGACATTATTCCGACTGGGGAGAAATCACTTAGTGGGTTGTCCAAGACACACTCTTATCTTGCCTATGGTTCCTCATACATGTAAATGATCCTCTGTAGGATATACAGCTATCAGAATTAGTTATTGTCGCGTATGATACTAGTTTTATGATCAATCCAAACACACGTAAGGCAACAGAAGAAATTGTGAACAGTATTCTTAAAAATATGATTGACTTGTTATCTGTGAATGGTCTCATCCTCAGTTTTAAAAAGACTCAAAATATTCAGTTCCGCACATCTAGAGGAACTACGCAAGTGATATGAAAAACACATAGGGAGGAAATAATAAATACGGTTGGAACTTCAAGATTTTTAGCTGTCCTATTGATTTTTGATATTTTAAACTGGCAAAATCACATTTTGTAACTCCTAATACAATTTAATTCAACAACATTTGCACTTAGAATTACTGCAAATTGTGGGGAGGGACAAATTAGGAAGCTGAAATTTTGAGCATAGTTTCATTCAGTATTGTAGTATGGAATACTGTTCTCGGGTTAATCATTTTTAAGAAAGAAAATCCTCACTGCCTAAAAACTTGCTGTAAACATACTGTTTGGTGCTGATGTATTATTATGCTGTTGATATCTGCGTAAGGATTTAGGCATTTCTACTTCTGCTTCACAGTATATTTGTTCCCTCATGCAGTTCAGAAGGAACAGTGATGTGTATGATTATAGTACCAGAAGAAACAATGATATTTATTACGTTACATTAAGGTTGTATTTAGTACAAAAACGAGTGCTCAATGCTGCAATCAAAACTTTTGACCACTTGCATATTAAATGTCTGAGAGACAGTAAAGTAAAAGTCGAAATTAAACTGGAAAAAGTTTCTCCTTCACACAAAGGTGTATTGAAAAAACGATTTGGGATGTGAATATAAGATGTCATCAGTAGGATTTGTCATGCAAACCACCCTCGGAAAAAACAACTAATTCTTATTTACTAATTACGATAAACCGTTGAACATCATCTGAAAATAAATGATCATTGAACTGCTTTTCATCGGTATTACTTAGGAAATTTCAGGATCGTTAAAGACAGATGTCTGAAAAATTCAGCTGATGTAAGACACTTTCACTGTGAAGTCAGACAACCTGGTTACCTTATTTTGTTATAATTACAACACCGAAAAAGCAAATGTTGTGTGATTGGTGCTGTTAAGCTATAGTCAGAACTTTACATTTACAACGCTATTCAACGTAAGTGTGTTTGACTAACATTAGTGAACACAAACGACTTCAAATCAGTTTTAATTAATAACATATGGACTTTTAATTGCAATAGCAACATTTTTCCACACAAGTAAAGTAAAAGAAGAAACCATAAAACAAGACACAATTAATTACATTTCTCATTACTCAGTTGCACTCCCTCCTATCCTTCCTTCACTGCTAATCCGCCTACAACATCCATATCAACTTGTCGAAGTGTGAGTCGAGACGTGGCCCACGCAATGGAATGTGAATCGTTCACTGGCAAATCGAGATGGGACGCTCTCTCCCTGCCTGTATGTGGACTGCGGTTCTGTGATGTCTGTAAATACACTCCTGGAAATTGAAATAAGAACACCGTGAATCCATTGTCCCAGGAAGGGGAAACTTTATTGACACATTCCTGGGGTCAGATACATCACATGATCACACTGACAGAACCACAGGCACATAGACACAGGCAAAAGGGCATGCACAATGTCGGCACTAGTACAGTGTATATCCACCTTTCGCAGCAATGCAGGCTGCTATTCTCCCATGGAGACGATCGTAGAGATGCTGGATGTAGTCCTGTGGAACGGCTTGCCATGCCATTTCCACCTGGCGCCTCAGTTGGACCAGCGTTCGTCCTGGACGTGCAGACCGCGTGAGACGACGCTTCAACCAGTCCCAAACATGCTCAATGGGGGACAGATCCGGAGATCTTGCTGGCCAGGGTAGTTGACTTACATCTTCTAGAGCACGTTGGGTGGCACGGGATACATGCGGACGTGCATTGTCCTGTTGGAACAGCAAGTTCCCTTGCCGGTCTAGAAATGGTAAAACGACGGGTTCGATGACGGTTTGGATGTACCGTGCACTATTCAGTGTCCCCTCGACGATCACCAGAGGTGTACGGCCAGTGTAGGAGATCGCTCCCCACACCATGATGCCGGGTGTTGGCCCTGTGTGCCTCGGTCGTATGCAGTCCTGATTGTGGCGCTCACCTGCACCGCGCCAAACACGCATACGACCATCATTGGCACCAAGGCAGAAGCGACTCTCATCGCTGAAGACGACACGTCTCCATTCGTCCCTCCATTCACGCCTGTCGCGACACCACTGGAGGCGGGCTGCACGATGTTGGGGCGTGAGCGGAAGACGGCCTAACCGTGTGCGGGACCGTAGCGCAGCTTCATGGAGACGGTTGCGAATGGTCCTCGCCGATACCCCAGGAGCAACAGTGTCCCTAATTTGCTGGGAAGTGGCGGTGCGGTCCTCTACGGCACTGCGTAGGATCCTACGGTCTTCGCGTGCATCCGTGCGTTGCTGCGGTCCGGTCCCCCGGTGCACCTTCCGCCGACCACTGGCTACAACATCGATGTACTGTGGAGACCTCACGCCCCACGTGTTGAGCAATTCGGCGGTACGTCCACCCGACCTCCCGCATGCCCACTAGACGCCCTCGCTCAAAGTCCGTCAACTGCACATACGGTTCACGTGCACGCTGTCGCGGCATGCTACCAGTGTTAAAGACTGCGATGGAGCTCCGTATGCCACGGCAAACTGGCTGACACTGACGGCGGCGGTGCACAAATGCTGCGCAGCTAGCGCCATTCGACGGCCAACACCGTGGTTCCTGGTGTGTCCGCTGTGCCGTGCGTGTGATCATTGCTTGTACAGCTCTCTCGCAGTGTCCGGAGCAAGTATGGTGGGTCTGACACACCGGTGTCAATGTGTTCTTTTTTCCATTTCCAGGAGTGTAATACTTTATTCATGTCACAACGATGTAACCAGAGCCAGAGGTGGTCCTTGCGGTCAGTAACGTAGGTGGACGCGAGTGCCAAGTGAGTTCGCATCAGTATTTCCTTGCCTGGCTGGTAACGTATGGGGAATCCACAGTTAATGATACTTACACAGCCGAAGAAGCATGATGCGAGCACCGCACCAGCAGCGCAGCATCCCCTCTCTCGCCACAATAGTAACATACTGGGGCAGTCCATGATACGCAGCAGGCCCAATGATGATAGTATGCACCGTCCATGGGGAGTTGTAAGTGACAATGTGGGCTTGCGCAGGCTGGTTCGTGGCAACAGCATAGCTGGGCAGCAAGCCGCACAGTTTCGACCCCACAGCCTATCAGGAAGAATGCCAGCAACAGAAGGTAGCCACGCAACAGGTGGCCCATTGGATTTGACCTCATGCCGACCTTATCTCAAATGGAAACCGGCAGCTACTGACAGCACAATATGTGTGATGTTTATTGCAGAATCGTACTACAAATCATCTCTGTTTTGAACTTTCTTTTATTTATTTATTTATTATTTAATTTTAGCTATCAGTCTTCAGACTGGTTTGATATGACCCACCACGAATTCACCAATTCATCTCCTGTGCCAACCTCTTCTTCTCAGAGTAGCACTTGCAAACTACGTCCTCAATTATTTGCGGCATGTTTTCCAATCTCTTCTTCCTCTACAGTTTTTACCCTCTACAGTTCCTTCTCGTACCATGGAAATCATTCCCTGATGTCTTAACAGATGTCCTATTCCTGTATTACACCCTGTATAGTCGGAGCACTTCTTTCTAGATCTTACACTATTGTTATTCCGTCTTGATTTTTGTACATATTGTATACTGTCTCATCAAATGTATCCGGCCATTTGGCTGGAAATGACTTACAAGTTCGTGGCGCCCTCTATCGGTAATGCTGCAATTCAATATGGTGTTGGCCCAGCCTTACTCTTGATGACAGCTTCCACTCACTCAGGCATACATTCAGTGAGGTGCTGGAAGGTTTCTTGGGGAATGGCAGCCCGTTCCTCACAGAGTGCTGCATTGAGGAGAGGAATCGATGTCTGTTGGTGAGGCCAGGCACCAGGTCGACGTTCCAAAACATCCCAAAGGTGTTCTATAGGTTACAGGTCAGGACTCTGAGCAGGCCAGTCCATTACATGGATGTTATTGTCGTGCAACTACTCAGCCACATTATGAATAGGTGCTCGATCATGCTGAGAGATGCAGTCGCCATCCCCGAAGTGCTCTTTGACAGTAGGAAGCAAGAAGGTCATTACTATCTCATGCATACAAGTTGCTGACAAGTTTAATACACAGAAAAATGGAAATGAAAATTGAGGATCCCTTAGTTGGGATAGTGCCACGCAAAACAACAAAGGGTGCAAGCCCCCTCCATGAAAAACACGACCACATCACATTACCACTGCCTCCGAATTTTATTGTTGGCACTACACACGCTGGAAGATGACGTTCACCGGGCATTAGGCACACAAATACCCTGCCATCGGATCGCGACATTGTGTTCCGTGGTTAGTCACTTCACACAAGGTTTTTCCACTGTTCAATCGTCCAACGTTTACGCTCCTTACACCAAGAGAGGCGTCGTTTGGCATTTAACGGCTTGATGTGTGGCTTATGAGCAGCCGCTCGACGATATCCAAGTTTTCTCACCTCCTGCCTAACTGTCATAGTTCTTGCAGCGGATCAGATGCAGTTTGGAATTCCTGTGTAATGTTTTGGATAAAATTTTGCCTATTACACATTGCGACCCTCTTCAACTGTCGACGGTCTCTGTCAGTCAACAGATGAGGTCGGCCTGTATGCTTTTGTGCTGAACGTGTCCCTTCACGTTTCCATTTCACTATCACATCTGAACAACGGATCTAGGGATGTTTATGAGTGTGGAAATATCGCGTTCAGACCTATGACACAAATGACACCCAATCACCTGACCACGTTCGAAGTGCGTGAGTTCCGAGGAGAGTCCCATTCTGCTCTCTCGCGATGTCTAATGACTACTCAGGACGCTGATATGTAGTACCTGGCAGTAGATGGCAGCACACTGCACCTAATATGAAAAAGTATGTTTCTGGGGGTGTTCGGAAACTTTTGATCACATAGTGTATACGACCATTCTATCCCTATGGCTTACCCCAATTTCTCTCAGAATTTCTAATATCTTGCACCATTTAACATCGTCGAACGGTTTTTGCAGGTCGACAGACCCTATTAAAAGCCTTGATTTTTATTTAGCGTTGCTTCCATTATCAACTGATATGTCAGAATTGCCTGATACCTTTACCTTTCCTACAGCCAAACTGATCGTCATCTAACACAGCCTCAATTTTCATTTCCATTTTTCTGTGTATTTGTCAGCAACTTGTATGCATGAGATAGTAAGCTCATTGTGCGGCAATTGTAAACTTGTCATCTCTTGCAGTCTTCAGAATTGTGTGGCTGATGTTTCTCCGAAAGTCAGACGGTAATTTGCCAGACTCATACATGCTACACACCGACGTGAATAGTCGTTTTGTTACCACTTTAGCCAATGATTTTAGGGATCCAGATGGAATTCTAAATATCCTTTATGCCTTATTTGATCTTAAATTCTGAGGAGCTCTCTTAAATTCTGATTCTAATACTGGATCCCCTGTCTCTTTAAAATCTACCCCTGTTTCTTCTTCTATCACATCAGACAAACCTTCCCCCTCACAGAGGCATCCAATGTACTCTTTCCACCTATATCCTCTCTCATATGCATTTAACAGTGGAATTCCCGTTGCACTCTTATTTACCATCCTTGCTTTTAATTTCACCGAAGGTTGTTTTGACTTTCCTGTACGCTGAGTCAGTCCTTCCTGCAATCATTTTTTTTCGATTTCTTCACATTTTTCATACAGCCATTTCGTCTTGGCGTTCCTGCACTTCCTATTTATTTCATTTCTCACCGACTTATATTTCTGTATTCCGGAATTTCCCTGAACATTTTTGTACTTCCTTCTTTCATCGGTTAACTGAAGTATTTCATCTGTTACCCATGGATTCTTAGCATCTACCACTTGCCTTTTTTCGATATGTCCATCCCCCTACTACCTACTGAGCTATTCCTTATTGGTGTACCTATAATCTTAGAGAACTTCAAGTGTATCTCGTCATTTTTAGTACTTTCGCATGCCACTTCGTTTAGTACTGATTCTTCCTGATTAATCTAGTGAACATCAGCCTACTCTTCATCACTACTACATTATTATCTGAGTCTGTATCTGCTCCTGGTTACGCCTTACAATCCAGTATCTGATTGCGGAATCTCTGTCTGACCATGATGTAATCTAACTGAAATCTTTCAGTATCACCCGGCCTTTTCCAAGTATATCTTCTCCTCTTGTGATTCTCGAAGAGAGTATTCGCTCTTACTAACTGAAATTTATTACAGAACTCAAGTTAGTCTTTCTGCTCTCTCATTCCTTGTCCCAAGCCCAAATTCTCCTGTAACCATTTCTTCGACTCCTGCTACAACTGCATTTCAGTCTCCCATGACTATTAGACTTTCATCTCCCTTTACATAGTTTATTACCGTTTCAATACCCTCATGTACTTTATCTATCTTTTCGTCTTCAGCTAGCGACGTCGGCACGTATACCTGAACTATTGTTGTCGGTGTTGGTTTGCTGTCAATTCTGGTGAGAACAACCGTATCACTGAAGTGTTCACAGTAACACATTGTATGCTATACCTTCCTATTCATAATGAGTCCTACTCCCATTATACCATTTTCTACTGCTGTTGATATTACCCTATACTCATCTGCGCAAAAATCGTTGTCTTCTTTACATTTAACTTTACTGTGCACTACTATATCTAGATCTAGCCTTTGCATTTCCCTTTTCAGATTGTCTAGCTTCCCTGCCACTTTCAAGCTTCTGACATTCTACACCCCCACTCGTAGAGCATTATCCTTTCGTTGGTTATATAATATTTTTCTCATGGTCTCCTCCCTTTGGCTGTCCCCTTCTGGAGATCAAATGGGGGTCTATTTCGGAATCTTTTGCCATTGGAGAGATCATCACGACAATTTTACAATTACAGGCCACATGTCCGGTGGATACACGTTATATTTCTTTAATGCAGTTGTCTTATTACTGAAGCAATGGCAGCACTGCCACCCCAAAGCATATAGCGGGCCTGAGTGACAGGTCATCACTATGGGGTAGTGCTGGTTGTCGTCTCCCGCTTTGTTAGCTTCCTGAATGAATGCCCTTGTACTCTGAATATGCCTTCTTCCGTAATGATGTCTGGACTTTGGGCTGATGAAAGCTATCCTATGACGTCATTCTGCTGATTAACACAGCACAGTTTATCGCCTAGGTGAAGCTGCGGCATAACAGTCCCCAGACAGTGATCTTTTCACATTCTTCAACAAGAACACATTTCACGGACTGACATGGAAATTACAACATTCTTCATTCTTCCTCACTCTAATGTAAAGTAAACCACGAATTTGCCGAGATGATACTTCCTAAGATTAACTCAGTACATTGGCAGTTGGTGCGTTAGTAGCTTATTATCTTGGATTTCACGATAGTACCAGAGACCGAAACACTCGTGGTCCTTATTTAATCGAGTTGTTTATCGTGGTACCACGGTACTTGCTAGAGTATCTGTTCATGGGTAAAACTATCTTTCTACACGCTGTAAGTCCATCCAGTGAATGGGGGTCGAGTTTTAAGATGTTGTTCAGAGAGACAAGGTTCTGGGTTGACAACGTGTCCTAAGATTTTATATACACCCAATGCAGCAAGTGTTACCCATGGTCTAAGTTTAAGCTGTATTGGTTGTCTCCGAAGAGAAAAAAAAAGATTAGGATTCCTGCTCTGACAAATATTTTTAAAAATGTAAAAAAAGTAATGGGAGTTTGGTACTGTATGGCTGGGAATGAAGGCCTGAGATGATTGTGCAGTTCGACATCCGGATCTACGCCTACATCTATGTAGATACTGCGCAAACAGCCGTACGGTGCGTGGCAGAGGGTACCGTGTAATACTACTAGTCATTTACTTTCCTTTTCTACTCGCAAATAGAGCGAGAGGAAAACGACTCCCTGTATGTCTCCTTATGAGCCCTAATTTTTCGAATCTTATCTTCACTGTCCTTACGCGCTTTGTATATTGGCTGCAGTTCGGTAGTCAGCTTCAAATGCCGGCTCTCCAAATTTTCTCGATAGGGTTTCTCGAAAAGAAGGTCGCCTTCCGTCCAGGGACTCCCATTTGAGTTCCCGAAGCATTTCCGCAACACTTACGTCTTGTTCGAACCTACCGGTAACAACAGCAGCCCGCCTCTGAATTGCTTCGATGTCTTCGATCAATCCGACCTCGTGAAGTTCCAGCACATTCGAGCAGAACTCAAGAATACGTCCTATATGCGATCTCCTTTACAGATGAATCACGTTTTCCTAAAATTCTCCCAATAAACTGAAATCGATAGTTCGTCTTCCCTTCAACAGTTCTCAAATGCTCCTTCCATTTCAAATCGCTTTGCCACGTTACACTCAGATATTTAAACAACTTGACTATGTCGATCAGGACACAAGTAATACTGCAACCGACAATGCACGTTCGTTCTCTTCAGATTCCTCTGCAAGCCTATCGCTACAACGATATTTCAAATACACTATTGGCCATTAAAATTGCTACACCAAGAAGAAATTCAGATGTTAAGAGGGTATTCATTGGACAAATATATTACACTATAACTGACCTCTGATTACAATTTGGGTGCATAGATCCTGAGAAATCAGTACCCAGAACAATCACCTCTGGCCGTAATAACTGCCTTGATACGCCAGGTCATTGAGTCAAACAGAGCTTGGATGGCGTGTACAGGTACAGCTGCCAACGCAGCTTCAGCACGATACCACAGTTCATCAAGAGTAGTGACTGGTGTATTGTGACGAGCAAGTTGCTCGGCCACCTTTGACCAGACGTTTTCAATTGGTGAGAGATCTGGAGAATGAGCTGGCCAGGGCAGCAGTCGAACATTTTCTGTATCCAGAAAGACCCGTACACGACCTGCAACTTGCGGTCGTGCATTATCCTGAAGAAATATAGTGTTTCGCATGGATTGAATGAAGGGTAGAGCCACTGGTCTTCAAACATCTGAAATGTTACGTCCACTGTTTTAAGTGCCGTCAATGCGAGCTAGAGGTGACCGAGACGCGTAACCAATGGCTCCCCATACTATCACGCCGGGTGATACGCCAGTATGGCGATGAAGAATACACGCTTCCAATGTGCGTTCACCGCGATGTTGCTAAATACGGATGCAACCATCATGATGCTTTAAACAGAACCTGGATTCAAAAGAAAAAATGACGTTTTGCCATTCGTGCACCCAGGTTCGTCGTTGAGTACACCATCGCAGGCGCTCCTGTCTCTGATGGAGTATCAAGGGTAACCGCAGCCATGGTCTCCGAGCTGATAGTCCATGCTGCTGCAAACGTCGTCGAACTGTTCGTGCAGATGGTTGTTGTCTTGCAAACGACTCCATCTGTTGACTCAGGGACCGAGACGTAGCTGCACGATCCGTTACAGCCATACGGATAAGTTGTCTGTCATCTCGACTGCTAGTGATACGAGGCTGTTGAGATCCAGCACGGCGGTCCGTATTACCCTCCTGAACCCACCGATTCCATATTCAGCTGACAGTCATTGGATCTCGACCAAGGCGAGCAGCAATGTCGCGATATGATAAACCGCAATCGCAATAGGCTACAATCCGACCTTTATCAAAAGCGGAAACGTGATGGTAAGCATTTCTCCTCCTTACACGAGGCATCACAACAACGTTTCACCAGGCAACGCCGGTTAACTGTTGTTTGTGTATGAGAAATAGGTTGGAAACTTTCCTCACGTCAGCACGTTGTAGTTGTTGCCACCGGTGCCAACCATGTGTGAATGCTCTGAAAAGCTAATCATTTGCATATCACAGCATCTTCTTCCTGTCGGTTAAATTTTGCGTCTGTAGCACGTCATCTTCGTGGTGTAGCAATTTTAATGGCCAGTAGTGGACACTTGCCAGCATCGCACGTTGAAGACGAAGAAATGTGAAAGTAGTTGTAGTTACTGGAGGGGTAACGCAGTATGTTAAGGGGAATGAAAATCTAATAATCATGGGGATTTGGAAAGGAGTGTTAGAGATGGTATTAGGAGAAACAAACACGGGAGAATGTGGGATTGTTAGGAGCTACGAGAGAGGAGAAAGAAATATCGAGTTCTGCATTTGATTTCACTTCGTAATAGCAAAAACTGCTACAATAAAAGGAAAAATACTTGGAACTCGCCGGGAGATGCAAGCAGATTGCAGCTGGATTATGTGATGGACAATCAGAGATTCTAAAATGAGAATTTGGATGTAAAGAGTACCCAGGAGAGAGTATAACCTCATATCACAATTTAGTAATGGCGAAGAACAAACTAGAGTTTAGAATAATCATCCAGAATAATCAGTGTGGAAGGAACTGGTGTTGAAAGGTAACGAGGGACGATGCGAAACGTTAGAATGTAACTAAACACGTGGATACTTTGAAAAGGAATACTACAATAGCCACTGCAGTTGAAAAGGAGTGAACATCAGTAAAATGTGCAATCACAGATGTTAAAAACATAAACAAATGTACCAGAAAAATAATGAGGAAAAACCATGGGGAACAGGAGAAATATTTCAGTTGATGGACAAAAGAAGGAAGTACAACAATGTTTAGGGAAATGAAAGAGGAAGTAGAAAAGGTGTAGGGAAAGACAGCAATATAAATGACTTAGGAATGAGATAAATAAGAAGTGTAGGGAAGCTAATAGGAAATGGCTACATGGAAATCGGAAAAGAAATGATCGATGAAAAAACGGATTCTGCGTACGGAAAGTCAAAACAACTAAAATTAAAAGCAGGTACGGCAACATTAAGCGGGTAATGAGTATTCCACGTGGTGAAGATAGAGAGTAGAGAGAAATGGTGCATTGAAGAATTGCCTGATGACGTGATAGAAGAAGAAATTGGAGGCGATTTCTAAGAGATGGGTGATCAATTCTGAGGGTGAGAACCAAAAAAGGGCTTTGGGAGACCTGAGATCAAATAAGACAGAAGCAATGAAAAATATTGCACTGGAATTTCTGAAATAATTGGACGAAGTTACAACAAAACGATCTAGAGACTGCCGACATACCATCATACTTCCATAAAAATATCAATGCACATTCTGAGGGCAACAGGAAGAGGTTAGTGCCAGAACTACAGCTCAATTAGCTTAAAAGCTTATATTTTCAAGTTATTAACAAGCAAAAGATACATAACATTGTGAAAAGAAAATTGAGGATTAGTTAGATGACAGTTTCAGGTAAGTAAAGGCACCAGACAGGCAGTTCTGACGTTATTCTTGTCAATGTAAACAAGACTGCAGAAGAGTCTAGTCACGTTCATAGGATTTGTCGACCTAAATAGCGTTCGAAATGTCAAATGATGCAAGTTGTTCGAAACTGCGGGAAAATAGGGGTAAGCAATACGGAAGGTGGGTATAAAATGTACAAGAAAAGAGACAGAACAATTAAGATGTAAGACTAAAAAAGTTTCTATTAGACGTTTGAGAATGTTATAACTAAATGTTACTATTAATTTAGCCCAAATATCCTCTGTAACGGAAAGCTTAATTGTTAGTATCGTTGAATAAAAGTACGTAGCACATGTTGTAATTAAACTCTTGCTTCTCGGGCCAACTCTAGAATTGCAACACAGTAAGATACGACTGAAAACATTTATTAACAGTGATGATGCTAAATGATAACAATTTTATGTGTGGCCCTGGATGTCCTACACTTAATATAGTGAAATCCAAATTACTTTGCTGTCTTTTGGCTGTCTACGCTATTGTTACTACGACCGATTGCATTACGTAGACACTAGCTATTGTCCTAATACACCGGAAATTGCGACAGCTCTGTACCCTTATTGCGAACACCGTAGTGAATCGACCGCAGGATCGGAACTGCGTCATCCAACTGCTGGATCGCAAATGTCGAAGAGTTTGCGGCGCGTCGTGTTTTGTGCTTGTCGACCGAAGGATTTCCGTTCTTACCAGTATGAGGCGGAAGAAATGTTGTCCACGGTTGACAGTACTAAGTGTGGCGGCTGACAATACTTTCTTTGGACGAATATGATGTGTAAATGAACATGGCGTAGAAGCAAAAAGTGGTTCGAATATGTAACTACTAACTGGGCGCTGCTGCCTGGAACAGGGAGGCGCCAGGCGAGTAGATATGCCTGTGTGGTAACGGCCTCTCGTGGCATCTCCAGCGTACCGTAACGCCTGGTACCCAACAAAGACAAGGATGCAGTCTTCCGCCGCTACTGTTCACTCTATATTTCGAAAAAGCAATGATGGAAATAAACGAAAGGTTGTCGAGTGAGATTAAAATTCAGAGTGAAAGGGTATCAACGAGTGCCGTCACCAGACGTTGTACGTCTGCGGCAGTTTGAATGTCCGCGCTAACTGAGCTGTGGTGGCCCCAGCACTACAACGCAATGGAGTTCTAGTGGGATTTCCGCTAAATAATGCATTGCGAAAATCGTTTAACGCAGGATACCAGTATATTTTGTTAAAATAATAAGCTGTAGTAATTGTTTAACGAATGAGGGCAGTTCGGAAATTACCCTCCATGTGGGTGGAAATAAAAAACTTTTATGAAACAAAATTATTGTACATATCTTGAAATCACTGCTATTTGCTTTTTTTTCAACATAGTCACCATCTATATTATGCATGTGTCGTTGCGGTTCACTAATTTAAAAATTACTTCTTCGTATAATTCTGTCAGCTGGGGACATACCCATTGTTAACACCGTATCATGAAGTGCTACATCACAAAACACTTTTTCATGTGACCAGAGAAAAGAAAATCACTTTGCATCACGTTTGAGCTCTGTGGGGATGATCAGAAACGTTCCGCTTGAATTGTTTCAAAATCTCTAGGGTTTTTCAGGCACTGTGATGTCGAGCTTTGCCATATAAAAACACAACATCAGCGTACCAAGAGTTTTATTTTCAGTGGCTCGCTAATGCTTTTTCAGTGTAACACTACACACAAAAAGTGATCGGAATTCCACGCTCTATAAATTCAACCAGAAAAACTACCCCGGTATCCACAAACACCGCAGCCTGGCCTTTGTTGGTACAGAATCTGGCAGGCTTTCTCCAGCTTGGACGGGCAAGCAAACGACTAGAGTCTCCTTTCAACATTCACGTGTGAACGTCATCCAAGCTTCGTCACCAGTCAAAATTCTCTTTAAAATAACCTTCTCCTTTCGCATCGTAGCAGGAAAAGAAGTCTTTTCATTTTGTGAATCTCTGTGAGATATTTTGGTACCCATCAACCACAGAACTTTCAGCAGCCTATCTTTGACAACTTCATAAAATATCCACGAGAAATTTATGGGAGCAATTCAGGAAGTTCAGAGACGGTGAGTCTTCGAATTTAACGGACTGTTACATCAGTTTCCTTGACAACATCGTTATTCACAAAACCCCTCTCTTCATACGACCTCACACTCCTCTCTTCATCATGTTTGTTTGTTCTCCCACTTTTAATAGATCGGACCCATTGCCACACAGCACCTTCATTCATAATGTTTGTATCGTACAGTCGTATAGCGTACTACTGGCGATCGATATCTCCGGCTTAAATGTTTTGCTCTGAAATAAATCTTATATCGCTCACATTTCGCAGATTAATTTTTAAAATAACAGCCCTCATGTTTAAAGGTCAAATCAAGCAAATGTACGAAGGAACGAGGTTGACACTTTCACATTTGGACGCTTACGAAATCACAGAGCATGCAAATGTGGCAGTAGTGGCGCATATATACCAATGTTATGCTAGAACGGCTGTTACTTTACGCAAGGAATTGAATTTTTCTCTTAGAATGGAAACAGACAAGGACAATAATCGGAAACATTCGGAAGAATACTCCATTCTAGATTAAACGTAAAGATTTACTCTGGAAGGATGTGTGGATAAATCCCCCGACTCACAGATTTGCTCAGCATCTCATACGATTTAGTTCCGACAGTATCGTGGCGCCTAAGAAAAAAGAAGTTCATCGATATTACCAGCCATGCGGTATCGCTGACATATCCACATACTGAACAGTAGGTTACCACGAAATCGTATGTCTATGGAACTGGTTGTTGTCCATATCCGCAAGTGTTGACGGAGTAATCACGAAGAAAATTCTGTACAGTGTGCCCAAAAGTCCGTTAAACATTAAAAAGTCAGTACATCACCGAATAATGTAGGCAGAGAGGTAATAATTGAGACACATGAGTGAAACGCCATAGGGTTTTACTGAAACTAAAAATGTGCACACAATGGCTAACATAAGGCGCTTCATCTAATACAAAAGCGATAATTGGCATAAGAAATGATTTTTAGCAAAGACAATGTTCTATATAACAAATGCTAAGCATGTCGGCCGCCATTTGGCAACAATTCCTGTAGTTGAGAAACAATGTTGCGAGCAGCACTATGCAGCATATCAGTAGTTACAGTGAGAAATTACAATCGGATGTTGTCTTTTTGCTTACCTAATAAGGCCGGAAGTCGTGGTTAACTTGCAACTTCATATAAACCCACAACTAACAATCGCACGGATTGAGATCTGAGGACCTGGTACGCCAAGCATGACGGACTCGGCGGTTTAGCACGCCGTCATCACCAAATGATGTTTGCAAGAGATCTTCCACACATGTAGCAATAAGGCATGGAGCACCACGCTACATAAAATCCGTGCCTCTCAGCAGGTATTTATCACCGACGCTAGGGATGATCTGACTCCCTCGCTCATTACAGCTCAAATGATTCTCATGCAGCGTCACTGACGTGTTGCTCTCTAGCGTCATCTATTGGCGAGTTTTTGCACTCGTTTCTGATTTGAATAAAACGCCATGTGACTTCAGTAGTGTTTGTCAGTTTTTACCTAGCTACGTTATTCTTTGAATTAGAGCATTTTCAATTTTTACGGATCTTTCGGTCATGCTGTGTATGGGCGTTAGAATGATTTCAGTTTTCAAGACTAAATCACCTATATGGCTTTAGATATTCAAATTTAACGAAGGACGAGAATCTATAGCGTTTCCTTGGTACTTCGGAAAACCATAGGTAAATAAATAAGGAATATAACATTGACGGACGGTCGGTGACTTGCAATAATTTTAATAGCAATCCCGTACTGGAAATAGTCTTGGTATTTAGGGAGATGCATCATTAAAAGATTTTAGATTGCTTTTAAGACTGTATGCACACTGTGTCCACTGGCGCCTTCTGACAGCATGCACTTTGGTATAATCTCAGTTGCGTATGTGTTGCTGGCGTGTAGATGTCTTTAAGTCGAGGTAAATCCCCTCGAGACCAGCCTAATTTGTTTGTGGTGGAAACAGGTGGGTCTTCTGCTGGTGTGGGGAATGCTTGACCATTACTGTGACGGACAGTGGGGTGTTCTCTGTTTGTCAGGCATGCACAGGGCAGTTTCTGGCAAATACTGGCAGCCAAAGTGTTTGTGATGTCGGCAAGTTAAATCCGTTTGGTTGGTGTATAGGAGTGGCGGTACATCCCTGGGTTAGATGATGTACATACAAGAGGTGTAGATGTATTGACTGTCTCAGAGATATGGGAGCAGCTCTGTGGAGAGCATTCAGTTGTGCTTGCAGTTCCTCTAGGAGGGATACTGCATAAAGTTAGGGGTGTGTTAGAAGCGCGTGTATACTTAGTATTTTCAGTCATTATTTACAAGTCTGCTATGGCCAGTTCTGTAGTGATCTTACTGTTTTAACATACATGATGTTATTGTTTTCGTTAAGAAAATGGTGGCAGTAACTTGTTGCTGTGTACATATAACAATGTGTTGTCAGTGCCAACTTACCACTGTCTCAGATAGATAGGAAGAGCTCTGCAGGCAGCATTCAGTTGTGCTTACACTTCCTCTGTTGGAGCTGTTGCATTATTTATTGATGTGTTGTAAGTGTGTGTATATAATTAGGATTTTCAGCCATTACTTCCAAGTCTGCTATGGACTTTGCTGCAGAGATGTTACTATTTTAACGTATAATGATGCTACTCTTTTAAAAACTGGTGGTTCACATTTAGTGACATGTTGTGAGTGTACATACTGAGATTTACAAGTCTACATGGGTTAACCCTATAGTGACATCACACATACACTGCTAATGTAACGATAGCTTACACTTGGTTATTTTTTATGGCAATGATTAGGGTAACTGTTTTTACAATGTCAGCTTGCCCCACACTGGTCATGCATTTAGACTGTAGATTTTATATTTAGCAGATGCTTATTTGTTGTTGAACAACGATGAACAGAAACGAAATAATATATCGTGATCAGGCCTGAAGATAGTGTAATTTCAAGTGGCTCCTGTGAGCCAACATGTGGATGTGGTGTGGAGGGGCATGTAGCCAGCAAACTGCACTCTTGGCCATTTTTGACGTTTAGACCGTGGAGGAGCTGCCTCTCAATGAGGTTGCTTTTCAGCTGGCATCACAAGGCTGATTGCACCCTGTTCCATTCCCTCGACCAAGGAAAAACCATATACAGTGTTAAAAATTGAACTGGGGTGCTCTATGTAGTAGTCCTCTACACTGAAGACTTAGCACTGTATGCAGACTAGTTAAATAATGCATTATCGAAACTCTTAAACTTGGGATATAAATGTATATGTTAAAATATCACACTGGGCTAGTAGCTCAACATGTGATATCAATATAATTTGTTTAAATATTGCACTGTGAAGAAACCAGCTAAAACTGTAAATGGCAAATGGGGTAGCCTGCTTGGAGAATATTCCTAATATTTGACTTTTAATGGTATTAATAAAGATGCAAATATGCCGAGAACTTAAATGATCATTGTGCTAATTATTTATGGTAATATTGGATTCCATTTCAAAAAATGGTACAAATGGCTCTAAGCACTATGGGACTTAACATTTGAGTTCATCTGTCCCATAGACTTAGAACTACTTAAACCTAACTAACCTAAGGACATCACACACATCCATGTCCAAGGCAGGATTCGAATCTGCGAACGTAGCAACAGCGCGGTTCCGGACTGAAGTGCCTAGAATCGCTCGGCCACAGCTGCCGGCTGGATACCATTTCTAAGAAGTATAACTCTCTGTCACACAAAATTCGCCTAGAGTTGATGGACTAACATTTTACACCATATTGCAGAATATGTCACGACATCATATTTACATATACCTTAGATGGGGAACATGAGTATCTGGGGAAAAGGAGTCAAAAATATAGTGATGGAAGCTGGAGTGCTTATGCCTTAGTTCTTGGCAATCATCACGAGGAACGTATCATCACTGCTGGTGTCAAGTTGAAGGTGCTTGAGCAGCTTCTGTTGTTTATGTACGATGGCAAGCCTGCTGCATGGCACCACCACAGTTGGTTATAGACAAATACTGCAGAACAGATTTGAAGGCACATTGCGAAATGCAGCTGGTCATAGATCTGTCTGCAGGAAATGTTGTGTCAGGTGCATTGCTCGCAGTGCACTATTCCGGCCGACGTTTGAAGGAAACAACTGGGAGTCTCCTCCAGGCTGATATTTCCAAGTTGATTGATTCCCAAGGTGATTGGCACTGAAAATTGACTATAGGTGGTGCAGAGCGACCCCCAAGGAACTCAGGGGATGCGTTCCCTTGTAACAACAGTTTATTTGTTGCAGTGTGATAACTGTTCGATCTGGGACTCAGAGCATATTTTCGAGGACCAATGTGCTAAAACTGTAAGTACTTATAGAAAATGCCCAATACTTAACTGTTACTTGCGTTACTTAAGACAGAAAAATTGAACACAGCTGTTTTGGACCATTAATTATGGTTACAATGGCTACCGTTTTAAACAGAGAAACACCGTGTCATGCCTAATTAGTCTAGAGCTGTGAAGGGACTAATATATTACGCGATTCATCTACATGCTGTAATGTCAGTTTAACCTCATATATCATGGTAATATTTGCAGTCACTTTTAAAGTAGGGTAATGGTTCTGCTGTCACTCCATGATACTTCCTCTCACTGCACCATACAGAACAAGAATTATGAGGTCTACACATTTGCTCTATAAACAAAAGGGCGAGGGGATAGCGTGATTTCTGTTGATGCAGGGGTTTCCCACCTTTTTGAAGCCATCTTTTTGGTTAACAGAGATAGTGGGGAAGTGACTGTACCACATATATATGTGCCATAAGTGTGTGGCTAGGCCTGTTAGCCCATGATGGAAGGAGAGGGGGATGACCTTGAAAATATCTTTCGCAGTTCCGTCAGATGTCAGCTGATAACGTTATCTTATCACCAGAAATCTCAAGCTCACCGCTATCTAGAAACCACAGTGCAACACTACGCTAGCGAATCACAATTTGGGAAGGAGTTTATTGTCCAGATGGACTCTTCGACATCTGGAGTCACTGCTGTGATACTTCACGTGTATGGTAGTGGGAGGTGGCCTGGTACTTACCTGTCTACTGCCCTTCTCATTCTAACTTCTCTGCATACAAGCTTGAAGCCTTGGCAGTGCTGCTCGCTTAAGAGAAGTTTACGGTGTATTTAGGACACCGGATTAAGCTAGAAACTGATAACCAAGCCCTTAGCTGGTTCACTGTAAGGCCCAGGTGGACAAGGCATATTGCGAAGTGGGAGGTTACGATCTCAGCGTTTCATTTGTAAGATGGCAAGAACTATTCCCCTTACATGAAGTCATTAAAGGTCACCTAACCCACGTTGACCGAACAGTAGGGCTGAACAAAGATGACTGACAAGGCACAATGCATCTTGTAGAGGGTATAGTATGGACGTATTGGAATAATTAATGTCGGGTGATGGTTTTAAAGCAATTCGCACAACATGAAAACTTTGTGGAAACGCGTCGATTTACTGGAGGCTAGTTTACCCCAGGGAAGTACTCAGAATTGACCGTGGCCGCTGGGCGAGCGGCTAAGGGAAGCAACAATAGGCAGCTGAGGGCGGCTCAAGCTCTGAGAAAGTGCTAACAGGGCGCGGCCTCCAGCCGCCTTAAGATTAGTGACAGTGAGTGGGTGGTTGACCCCGACTCCATGCTGGTGTACCGGGAAACAGACGGAGAACTTGTATGCCTGCTGATAAATGTCCATCATCCCGTTTTCTGTGATACATGCGAGAAAGTCGCGCAAAGCAATGGGGGAGCGGTCAACAGAGGTCAAAATATGCGTGTTTGTGACTATAGCAATTTCACGCTGAATTCACGGTCCACAGAGCCTGAAGTAAATCAGGTGAAGAGCGACAGAATGAAATAAGCCAGCCTCCAATAGAAACTTAGGACCAAGGAATTTGAAGTACTCTCCTGGGAGACAGAATTCCGGAAAACTTGGTGTTTGTGCAGATGCTAACCTTGATGGGTGGCCGGGGAGGATCCAAATAGCAGAAGTTGAGAGGAAGGGAAATTTTGTGGGAATTTGTTCCTTTCCAGAGCAGGCACTGGTCAGTGCTGGGAAGTGAAGAATAATTAAAGCGACTTGCACTGCAGTTGGCGTAAGTGATTTTGCTGAAGGGGACACCGAGGCGAAGAGTGGACTGGGAGAAGTCTCCGTCAAGGTCTTCCTTTTCCAGCTTGCCTAGAGTGCAGATGTGGTGCTCTTGACTCAGCTTGCCTGAGAAAGAGTGAGGATCTCTGCAGTTTAGGACTTAGCAAAGGGAACAATTGCTTGGAGATAGGAAGTTTTGGTTCAGCTAAGTATTGAGCAAGATAGCTAGGAGTGAATAGACGAGCGCAGCCTTGCAGCACCACAATGTCGGCCGATGTCCACACAACGCCATCCCTCCACCACACTATATTCTATGATATTGCGCCCGCTCCGGCCACTGATTAATTTGTTGGATGACGTCGGCAAAGTTTCCACGAGGGTTTCATGGACTGTGTAAGATAGAATTCTTCTCACACTTCGCATTATGCCTGGGTCAGTCGATAGGAATTAGTTTTGAGTCATCGCGCTTTACTCCACGCAAACGCAATTGATTACAACTGCCCGATAGGAGAGTCTTGTAATGTGACGATTGAAGGTCAGGAGTTAAAATAAATTTGTGCTAATCGACTGCATCTGTTTTCAATCAAGTAGTTGAAATCCCAAGTCACTTTCTTAATTAATTTGAGGTTTGACATTTGCATCTGGTGTTCAATAGCTGATTATAACATCAATGTGCACCCCTTTTTAATTAAAAGTGATCAATTGTGAATAAATTAATGTCAACACTGCCACTGCAGTTCAAGCAGGAGTCACAGGGCCTTATAATTATTTTTTTTTGCGTTATCCGATATTGCCTCAGTTTTGCACTCTCTGTTGATCTGTTAGTCAATTAGTTGGGGTGAACACAAGTCAAAACCAGATAAGTGGGGGGTGGTGTGTTACACATTTTAAGGTCAACACGTATGAGAGAAGAGAACACGGTCGCTGATGTTTTCAATCTAAACTCAAATTTCAAAAGCTGCTTGGAAACTGACGATGTCATCAGACGTACTAAGTCTGGTATTCAAAAAAAATTGTTTTAACAAAACGGCGGAATTCTGAAATAGACAGTGTTTTCGACAAGAAAGTCGTTATAAAACATGCAGTAAAAATCTAGATTAAAATATATCGCTCAGATGTACGTGCTACAGTGGAACAAACGCTGTATCATAGCGTATGAAAGGTATAACGTAATATATTTCATAAAGTAAAGCTTTCGGCAACTTGAAAAATGTGAAATACAGAAAAAAAATTTAAAATTTCTCCCGTGGTTTTTAATATTAAAATTGAACAAATATTTAACTGGAAATTCCAGCAGCTGGCCTATTTCTCGTCGATATCGAAACAGTCTCATTTTGAAGAAAGTATCTCGAACCTGGGTAACAACGAGGAGAACAAACTATTTTATATTTCGGGAAACCGCGGCTGTTGAAAGGCATGATGTTTAGAAATCGTTGTCTATTAAAAAGCAAAAGGTTTCCCGAATTAAAGCCGCATCATCAAGTGTTACATAGTTAAAATATCATAGGCATACCCTTTACTGAAATTTTGTCTAGGAGCGTTGAGTATGCGTATGATTGTGTTTTAATAAACAACAATTTTACCAGTTGTTAATGGAGTTCTTCCTAGCATGATATCGAGGGCGATGCTGGCCCCGACAAGCAGAGTGAGGTCTAGCGGTCAAATAGGAAGCATTGGAAGGCACGCTTGGATAGCCAACGGATGGTGGATGGCTGGCAATAAGAGCGTGCTGCTTCATAGACGCAAGTACGGCACGTCCGGTCCGATTTCAGTAAAGCATTCTGTCCCTTGACTTATTTGAGTGTGTGAACTGGGGTTAGTCTTTGATCTGTGTGTGTGTGTGTGTGTGTGTGTGTGTGTGTGTGTGTGCCTGTTTGGGTTAGTGTTTGAGCTGTTTGTGTGACTGTTTTGCAAGCATCTCTCTCTCTCTCTCCCTCCCTCTCTCTTCTCTCTCTCGCAGCTCCAGCACGTGTCGTAAGGATGCCTGTTGCACAGGCGGGCTCGTATTTACTGGAAGCAGGCAGTAGTATTCTCCGGCGTGTATAAGAAATTGGTCTGTGTGAGCTCGACGATATTAATGTTTGTCTGACCCACCGATTGCAACTGGTTGAAGTGGAATTGCCGATTTGTTTGGTGGTATTCTACGAATCAAATTGAGTTTGTATTGTTGGTGCGTAAACATCTAGGTAACATGCTGTTCGATTTATGTTAGGCATCAAGGTGATTTTAATTAACTGGCAGTGTCTATTTCAGCAGCGCCGAGGGCTCCGTAAACTGAAGCTGAACTGCCTATGTGTTGGATATTTTGTATAGTGTGAATTTATTTGGCCCCCTGGTTGTATTTACATGGAGTGCATAAGAGTGAAATCATTCTCTGCCTTTAATACTTTTTATTATTGTCATTTTGTTCTGTGGGGTTTGCTTGGTCACCATAGGCTTTAATTATCTGCTGGTGATTCTTGAATATTGGTTCTATTGAGTAACGGTTATCTTCTTAATAAAGTTGGTTGTTATTTTTGTTACCCGGGTGACGGATTTAAAATTAAAGCCAGTTTAGTTGAGTTTCTATTAATTAATATTTTATTTGATTGTAAAATAAAATGACGATAGCATATGTTCACTAGGTGTTTAACCCAGCCAAACCACTTCCGGCCCCACTAGTACACAATGACAATGATAATATTCGCTGATCAGATTGCTGTCTTCACTAAAGATGACAAAGAATTACAGTGTATTTCGAATTAAATATAGTCCAAGAGTATGGAATACCGGACTGAAAGTAAACCGGAGAAAATCGAAAGGATTAAGAAGTAGAGGCACGAGAACAGCAGAAAACTGAACATCAAAATTGGTTAACACGAAGGTAAGGAATTCTTCTACCTATGAAGCCAAATAACCCATAAGGAACGAAGCAAACAGAGCACAAAAACCAGGTTATCGCAGGCAGAGTGGACGTTTCTGGCCAAAACAAGTATATTAGTATAAATGGTAGGCCTTAATTTGCAGAAGAAATATCACAGCGTTGCACGGTACCGAATGATGGACTATGGGAAAACACATAACTTTTCAGATGTGGTGCCAGAGAAGAATGTTAACAATTGAGCGGGCTAATAAAGAAAGGAAAGAGGAGGCTTTACACAGAATTGGCGAAAAAGCATATCATGGAAAATACTGACACCAAAGGGGACGTGATAACAAGACATATGTTAAGACATCAGGGAACAGCTTCCATGGTACTAGGCAAATTTGTAGAGGGTAAAAAGAGTATAGGTAAGCATAAATTGAACTACAACGAAGAAGTAATTGAGGACATAGCTTACAAATGCTCCTCAGTGATGAAAAGGTTGACACAGAAGATGAAGATGGTGCAGTCAGCATCAAACCAGTCAGCAGTCTGATAACAGAAACAAAGATTCAGCGAGGCTTGTGTCAGATTCAGTCCAGTGGTATCACTGATAGCGGCTGGAGACTATATAACAAGCGCTACCACTCGAGTATGATCTAGCAATTCCAGCCTCGTCATTCCCTTGTCCGGAACAATTTACAGTTGTTACACGGAATAAAATCGACTCACACCGGCCCTCAGCAGTGCGTTTGACATCCTTGTATACTTATTTCTGTATATCACACGCCTCCGGTCGGTCTGGGCAATCCTGCTTTTGTCAAATAGTCTCTTATTGTCCTTGAAACTTATTGTTCTTGTTACTTGTTGTCCAGATCAGCTGTTAACTCTCCGTGGAAAAATGGTTCATATGGCTCTGAGCACTATGGGACTTAACTTCTGACGTCATCAGTCCCCTAGAACTTAGAACTACATAAACCTACCTAACGTAAGGACATCACATACAACCATGCCCGAGGCAGGTTTCGAATCTGCAACCCTAGCGGTCACGCGATTCCAGACTGTAGCACCTAGAACTTCTCGGTCACTCCGGCCGGCTCTCCGTGGACCTTCCGTAGATCGGCAAGGACCTGTCCTGGAGTTAAGAGCGTACAATGCAGTTGCTTATGTACTGCATGATGCACTACTTCCTGTAAAGCATTTCACTCTAGGACTTCCTACCACATCCGCCAGTGATCGTATGCGTCTTGCTACTGCTATTTTATCATCCAGTAGATTCTATTGGTTTCGCATCACGTTTGTATCCTGATTCAGTGTACCATTGGTTCCTGTATTCATCCAGTATTATTTAATATAACCTGTTCCAACTTTGACATTTAAATGGTATTCAACTCCATAGCTGGTCTGTTGTTATTCGCTATTTCCTACAAATGTCAAAATTCTTATTTAAGTCCCTAATATCGTTGCATCCTCCATTCCAAATGCTGTTTTCAGTCATTTTCTGTCTGCTCTTAGTCATCCCATCTTTTAAGCCTTTGCTTGTGGTGATAGATTCATTACTTTGCGCAACTGTACTTGTGACCATTCACATTAGAGACGTGAGCGCAGGTGCTCTTCTCGTGTCTCATCTAATACCTCTTTCCCTTCCATAATTTATTCAATAATTCTCCACTGAAGATGTGTGGAATCACCAGAAACACCCCACACATCATGATCGTTCTCGCTGCTACCGCCTCCTCGCAGAAGCAAATCCATATCACTCTCCCTCCTCTCAAAGTCCTGACTGCACATGGTCCACTAACAGTATACTACGTACCGATACAATCACAAGAACCTATCACTAAATGAAACACAAATATCGGTAACCTAATACAAAGAAATAACTTCAGAAAAGTAAGAAAATGATTTAAATATAACACATTATACTAAACCGCTTCGGTATACATTCCGGAAGTCTCATGACCAGATTTCGACGTTTCACGTTACCTCCTTCACAGGTAGCTGCGCTGGCACCTATGGTAAAGCTCCATGGAATCCTTAGCAGAAATGAGAACAATGTAAAACTTAATGACGTAGATGAAGTTAAGGAATTCTGCTATCTAGGCAGTAAAATAACCAATGACGGACGGAGCAAGTAGGACATAAGAAGGAGATTAGCACTAGCAAAAACGGCAGTCTATTAGTATCCAGTGCAGGCCATAGCGTGAGGGAGAAACAGCATTTGAGACGTGGGGCTATAGAAGATTGTTCAATGTTAGGTAGACTGATATGGTATTCTCCGCAGAATGCCGGGATGGTTCCTTTGAAAAAGGGCACTTCCAACTTCCTTCGCTAATTCGATGAGACCGATGACCTCGGAATTTGGTCCCCCCGCCCCCCCCCCCCCCCCCCACCACCACCAACACAACCGAACACAACCCCAATCTCCGCAGAATCCGGGAAAACACTGACAATAAGAAGGAAAATGATGGTAGGACATCTGTGAAGACATTACAGAGTAACTTCCATGGTACAAGAGAGAGCTATAGAGGGTAAAAACTGTAGAGGAAGACAGAGATTGGAAAACACCCAACAAATTATTGAGGACGACGTTTGCAAGTGCAGCTTATATATGAATAGGTTGGCACAATGGAGGAATTAGTGGCAGCTAGCATAAAACAAGTCTTTGACCGATGGCTCAAAAAAGTCCTATTGTCCATTGTTCTTCATCGCAAGTGGGTTGATGACATATGATCGTGAGCATCTTTTAGCACTTCTTTCATTAGTGCTGCATGTACCATGTGGCATGTTGCAAACTTCGTCTCCTTCAGAAGGTATATAAAGCAATGTAACGTATCATCAACTTAGTGGAAATTAATGAAATAGCATGTTGCCAGAAGTCTCTCAGTTGTGCACAGGAAGCTGTGTGTCACATATTATGAGCCCACTGTGACTGTAGGACCTAATGGCACCGGCTGCATGAGGCAGCTGCAGGTATGAGAAACGACAATGTGTGTCAATAAGTGAGTAGTTACGGTATTCTTAATTACAAAATGTCCAGAGACAGCATTTGGATGACTTCACACAAGGAAGAATCATCGTGAATTTGGAAGACAGACTAAGGATAACGAGTGTAGCCCACATGTTTTGTACTGCTTACAACATTGTTTCGCTACATGGGAAGCGTTCCAAACCACAGACACTGCTGGCCAAGGGAGATGGTCTACCGTCGTCAGCTGCAGAGGCAGATGACCAGTAAATTGTGCAACAGCCATGAAGGTACCCACCACAAACAGCGGATGAAAGAGCAGCCACGATTAATATGGCTGGGACATGCTATCTCACGCTGTACAGTGGCACAATGATTACATGGAGGTGATCTCTTTGCTCCATGACCAGTACGTTGTGTACTGTTGTCACGTGTAAATCGGCAGTATCATTTGCAATGGTGCTAAGACTATAGTGACGGATCCAATGAGGAATGGCTTTGTGGACTTATTTCGGATGAGAACCGATTTAGTCTGATTAGCGATTCTGGACAAATCCTCGTGGGGCTAGAGGGGGAACACGTAATGAATCCAGAAACGTTGTCAAACCAGATCATTTTGTTATGGTGTGGGGAGACATGATGTGTGATGGCTGTACTCAACTCCAAATCATAGAACAAGGTAACTCCCTGGTAAATGTTATTGTGGCACTGTACTACTTCCTCATGTTATGATCCGATTGGTCCTGACTTCATTTTTACAGATGACAATACTTGACCGCAACGAAAAGTGCAGGCGGACAATCTCTTGGAACAAGAGAACATTTGGTGAATGAACTAGGTTGCCTGTTTTCCGGCGAAGATCCTGTCGAGCATATGTCTAATGTATTTAGCAAGCCCACATGCGACAGAGGCCGTCCAGCAGTTGTCAAACGTACTGATTGTGTAACGGAATATCCTGCAATGTTAACTCCTTACCAAGTTTGTAGCCAGTACGAGACCACGTTGCGGAGCAAGGATTACCGTCTATGATGGCCAACGTACTATTGAGAATAGTTTCCCACCTTTTGAGATATCCAGGGGATCATTATAAGCCATGGAGACATCAGTGTAATTATTGTCATTGAATTAAAGTGTCATTTCTTTTTGTAGCTTTGTGCATATCTCTCAGCTGCCTTCTATGCTATGCTGTAACATATCTTTCTATGTATAGTCCAAGTGTCATAGATTTGTGTTAGTTGGCAGTGAAACACTACGCAATAGCAACTTTCGTCCTTAAGTTGTGCACGCCAGTGTACGTAACAATCCACTGTGCACAATGAAGTGTTGTTGCATTTTGAGTAGCTGGCAGTCAGTGTCATTGGTCTGGACCTTCAGCTGTTCTACAACGCTTCGGTCAAGTCCCCATACGACAATTATCATTATGCATAGCCCACAACGTTGCAGTGCCTGTTCCCTTGTTTGTGAACTACGTTAAGATCGAAGTCAACCTACTCGAAGGATGTTTAGCTCTAACAGGCTCTTAAATTCCACATTATCAGACATGACTCTGAGTCAGTAGTAGATGTTAATATACGTTTTGGTTCCAGAAGAACTTTGCTAGCTTTTGTCAGTATGTATTTTATTTCCTCTTTGCCTATGCCTTCGTTTCTTATTTTGTTGCCAGCGAGAATCTAAGCAAGGGGGATGGGGAGTCGAAGATGGAGCAGGTTCTGTTCTCCAAAAGACAATTTTGAAAAAGCGTTTACATTTTTTTTAAATACTTATACTTCCATTCTTTTTAGCTAACATTCTGAGAATAGGGTAGCATAAAAACTACGGTTGTCGAAATATCAAGAATTTTAAGAAAATAACAAGCCACTTTGCAGACCACCGCTTGCTTTAATCTTAAATATGTCTCTGAGTGATGCTAAGGGTTACAATCTTTACATAAAGAGAAGTATTTCCTTCTCAAGAACCTTCAAATCATGAGCTACAACCTTAACTTATTATTTATGAAATTAGTGAATCTGCTCATGGTACTTTCATTACCTATGTCTACAGTCACTTTCAAAACTCAAATTAATAATCAAATTAATTAATTTAATAAGATTTAACCATAAATTGCTGTTGTACCCAAGTAACACCACAATAAAATAAAAGCAATAAATCCTAGAGGGATTACGAATGAGAGCAGTGGTGTATATAAATTTACAAAAAAATGGCTCTGAGTACTATGCGACTTAACTTCTGAGGTCATCAGTCGCCTAGAACTTAGAACTAATTAAACCTAACTAACCTAAGGACATCACACACATCCATGCCCGAGATTTAAATTTACATAATAATGTCAAGTTTATTAATCAAAAACAAGCTTATAAATCTTACACAAAAAATGATGAACACAAAGTAGAAAATTATGGTGTTGACTTAAAATGCAAACATTAGGGTGGAAGCGATACAAATTCTTAATCCCTGTTACAACGCAGTCTGATATTGTTTACGTAAATCCGCTGTGAGACCCCACTCTGTTCAAAGGGAATCAACTACCATCAAGTATGCCCCAAACTATGATTCACCAGAGAACATGGAGCTGTGAATATCATTTAACAACCCTATGCCAGTGCAACAGTATTTCATCCTTTCACCTTAATTCAGGCGGCAGCAGAAAATGGCGCACTGTGGGCAAGGAGGGGTTCGCTGCAGCAGTTGTAATGTTCTCACGCATTCACGAAAATTTGCAAACTACACAGTCTGGCATTCTGCTTATCATAACTCATGAATCTTCTCTTTCACAGGTCTGAAATCTCGGCAGATTTCGGTGTGAGGTGCGCCTGTTGGCTCGTCTGGCCAAACAACTTTGACTCACAGGCCCGATAGCGTGTACTGGAGTTGTCAAACGTCAGACAACCGACTCAGGACGAATAAGTTGACCCTAAACATCCGAGGTGATGTAAAGTTCCACTGCTGGTAATGCTGGGAGCTGACACTGGTTCTTAGCCCACCACAGGATACACAGCACAAGTATCACCCCATAGAGAAAGATCTGAAGTTCCCCGCAAGTGGACCATCAGAACACGAAGAAGCAAAGAATCCCAACAACTGCCCACCAAGCCTCGGTACGAGTGCTGTATTAGCAAAAACGAAAATCCCTCCATACTGCAAAAACAAATCAAACTATATTCACAGAAACCCCCCTCTTGCCTTCTGTTGGCATGGTAGCCAATCCAGATAAAGCACTGGATATTCCTGCACTGGGAGAGCAAGCCTCCACTTTGCATGTCAGTAGAGCCAATCAGTCACTCAAAATTCTATTGTCTGAAAAACGGAAATTTTAGAATAGGGAGACGCCATTCTCAGGGTTAGCTCGTACGTGTTTCGAAAAAGATCATCTAACTAGAAGGGACCACTTTCGCTCATTTAAGGAAGATGTAATCTTTCCACGTCGACCACTTTCAATTTCTGAAAGAAGGCTGTTAAGCTTCCCAGACAGTCACACCCGTGAACCATTTCTTTTTCAGTGCGCAAGGAGAACCTGGGGACTCTGTGGCATCAGGGGTGTTACAGTCATGCCTTGACTAAACACATGCAGTTGACAGCTTGCCTGTATCATCCTAGATTCTGAGATGAGAATGCATGGAGCTTTATGATCTTCCCATCATTTGCACAAAGGCTTAATTTACAACAGTATCTCTTAAATGGCTTTCTCCAACCACTTCCTGTCAACTGGTCATTTTTTGCGATGGACTGCCGCCTGACCCAGGTAAATGTTTTGCGATCCAGCAAACTCCCCCCGACCCTAAGCAAAAGTCCCTCTGCAGGTACAATCCACTGAGTGCTGCTTCCCAGAATCACTCATACAGCCTGGTTGCTGCACTCTGAATTTGTGGCTCCCAGTCCATCTATCACTCCCTTTTCTCTGTCGCCTCCACTACAGCCCCTCTACAGGTAACACATGCAGTTGTAAGAACACTCTGCCCATAATTTCCTCATGTACAAAAGTCATAAACCATCCATACACCATGTAGTGCTGGGAAACACCGAGATAATGACCTAAAACACGAATATTAATGTGACTGACAGTGATGTCAACGTGAGAGAGTGTCGTGCCACCTCTCAACTTAATATTCCTGCCTAAATGGGTGGGCCTGTACCCTATCAGCCTGCGAGGTAAACGCAGCCATTCACAGGATAACTGCACCTTCTGGAAACAACAAATCCTATATGTTATGAGAGTACATAATACGCCATGTTGAACAGCATGGCTATTTACCCAGTCAAGAGATCATGATAGTGTTGCTGCCAGAGGACTGAACGGATGGACACAAGAGCGCTGAGATTTCTGAAGTAGAGGCTTGAAAGGGTGGTGGCATGGTCAATTGCTGGAGAGATACACAGAAGACAGTCCTGGGTGGAACCATGTCCTATGGCCTGAAGAATTTTGTTTAGGAGATGGTTACCAAATGAAATGATGTGTCAGTATGGGCTAGGGCCTCATGATCTAGAAGGAGCATATTCGATCAGTAATCAAAAAGTCCTTGATACCGGGTTCAAACACCGCCATCACTTAATTTTTGAATAGAATTTAGCTGCCAAAGACTTCCGACGTAAGAAGTCACCCTCATTCAGCCAGTGCCCTTGACAAAGTGGGTGGAGGAGTGGAAAGAGTTTCAGGTTCTCTCTTGCCCTTGGCGTGGGACCTTAAATGCGGGAGAATCAGCAATGATCAACGACGTGAGGATGCAGAAGGCAATGGAAACCACTGCACTGAAGACACACAATGTGTATCCACAGGAAATCTGACCTGAAATTGAAAAGTGTCATGATGATCTCTCTATTGACAAAAGATTCCGGATTAGTCCCTCGTTTGGATGTCTTGGATGTGACTGCCAAGGTGGAGGTGAACAAGATTGAATAACTAACGAAAGAGATAATTCGAGAACTCGGAGCTTGGAATATCAAAACCTTGAACGTGGTAGGAAGTTAGAAAACCTAAAAAGGGAAATGCAAAGGCTCGTTCTGAATATAGTGGACACAATGAAGTGAAATTTTAAAAAAGAAAGGATTTCTGGTCAGATGACTATAGGGTAGTATCAACAGCAGCAGAGAATGGTACAAGAGAAGCAGGAACCTTATGAATATGAAGACAGGGCAGAGAGTGACTTATGATATGAACAGTTCGGTGATAGAGTTTTTCTCGTCAGAATCGACAGTACACCAATACATCACGATAGTTCAGGTATGAATGCCAACGTCGCAAGCTGATGGATATATAGATAGATAGCAAAAGAATATGAGGATATTGTATGGGTAACCCAGTACATAAATGGAAATGAAAATCTAATATTCATGGGGGACTGGATTGCAGTTATAAGAGAAGGGGTGGACGAAATGGTTGTGGGACAGTTTGGGCTTGCAACTAGGATTGAAAGAGAAGAAAGAGTAATTGAGTTCTGCAATAAATTTCAACTAACAAAAGCGACTACACAGTTCAAGAATCACAAGTAGCTGAGATATACTTGGAAAAGGCCAGTAGATATGGGAAGATTTCAATTGGATTACAACATTGTTAGACAGAGATTCCGAAACCAGATACTGGACTGTAAGGTGTATCCAGGAGCAGATATAGACTCAGGTCACAATATAGTAGTGATGAAGAGTAGGCTGAAGTTTGAGCGACTAGTCAGGAAGAGTCAATATGCACAGCAGTGGGATACAGATGCACCAAGCGATGAAGCGGTACGCTAGAAGTTCTCTAAGGCTATAGATACTGCTCTAAGGAGTAGCTTAGTAGGCAGTTCAGTTACAACGGAATGCATAACTCTAAAACGAAGCTGGATAGAGAAACATGGGTACAAATAAGATGACTACGAAGAAACCATGGTTAACAGCTGATATATAAAAGAAGGAAGTACAAAAATGTTCAAGGAAATTCGGGAATACATAAGTACATGTCAGGAACGGAAGAAACAGGAAGCACAGGGAAGGTAAGACGAAATGGGTGACTGAAAAATGTGAAGAAAACGAATAAGAAACATTCGGGGAAAGGACGGACTCACCATATGGAAAATTCAAAACAACTTTAGGTGAAATTAATAGCAAGTGCGGTAACATTAAGCGTGAAGTAGAAATACCGTTGTTCAATCCAGAGAAGAGAGCAGGTTGTTGGGAAGAGTACACTGAAGGCCTCTGCGAGGGGAATATTTGTCTGATGTGATAGAAGACGAACCAAGAGTTGATTTAGAAGAGATAGGAGGTCCAGTAATAGATTCAGAAATTATGAGCTTTGGAGGACATAAGATAAAAAAGGCAGGAGGGACAGACAAGATGCCATTAGAATTTCTGTGATCGTTGAGGGATGTGGCAAAGGAACGAGTATTCAAGCTGTTGTATAGAATGTATGAGTCAGGCGCTATAGCATCTGACTTTCAGAGAGAATTATCGTACAATCAGCTTAACGTCTCATGCATCCAAGTGTCTAACAAGAATAATATACACAAGAATGGGAATGAAAATTGGCGATGTGTTAGATGACGATAAGTTTAGCTTTATCAAAAGTAAAGGCTCCAGAGAGACGGTAATTTAGAGTGATTACACACTGTAGACATGATTAAATGTATTAAGCAGAATTTCATTATTGTGATCTTAAGGGTTTATTGTTTCATTGATTTTATGTGATTGAGACTTTGGCTCACTCTTGTTACAATAACATTTTTTTGTTATTGTTTCTATGCGAAGGGGCTGTTGCATATGTTACCGCATAAGACGTTATTCTGACATAGGTGGGAATAGCCTGATACTGTTCTAGACATCTGGTGTTTTAGCTGTCTGCTGATGGTAATAATACAAAATGAAGGTGTAGTTTGCTGATACTATATAAGGTTAAGTATCCTTGGCATAGAATTTTTACAGCTACTATTTCCAAATATTGTAGCTTTAAGAATTGCAGTTCCTTTGAATTTACGCTGAATCGCTCTACTAAACACTGATGTAGGCAAATTATATGTTAGTATCCTCAATATATTGGAGCTTTTTATATGGTTTCTTGTTCTTATGACTATTACAATCTTAGGGACACGTGATAACTACGAAGAAACCATGGTTAACAGCTGATTTATGAAAGAAGGATGTACAAAAATGTTCAAAGAAATTCGGGAATATAGAAGTACATATCACTTAGGAACGCAAGAAACAGTAAGTACAGGGAAGTTAAGACGAAATGGGTGGCTGATGTCAACCTAAATTTGGTGCTTGAAGAGGGTGGGTGGCTGAAAGAACGTGTGGTTCTCCATCGCCATATCGAAATCTTTGTGGCACACCTGGCTACCTAAATAGAGTTTTACAATCTCCTTCCCTAAACTACAACCTCGACACAACCAGAACTAATTTTGACTATCGTTGTTGGACTGTTGTTCATTGTTCATTACACTATTATGTATACTGTCGACCGATCATTCATTTTCTATGCCGCTCTGCTAGAATTAAATTAAATTTTATCCGGAAAGTTTATTTTTCTATTTGTTCTCCCTGAACTTAAATTCACTTTTTTCAGACTTCTCCTTCGTTTACTTCTCCACTTAATTATGTGCCAATTCAGGGGGACAGGCTAGCACCAAATTTCACTTCTGCTTCAACAGAAGTCTCCCTTTCATGTACTTCGACTCTTATCACTACTGTCTGATTTCCGCATCACACTCCCTACATTTAACTCTGACAAATGCATAAGTGCAAACAGTATGTTCCTGGCAACACTGTACACAGTCTTTCGCAAATCAGCAAATGATGTTTCTTTACCTTATCTTGTAACACACGTCACTGGGATAGTAGTGGTCTAGTTGCTAGCGTTGTTACTTCTTGACCACAGGCTCCCGGATTCGATTTCCGGCCGAGTTCAGGAGTTTCTCTGTCCGGGGACTGGGTGTTTGTGTTGTCTTGATCATACCGTCATCACTCATGAAAGTGTTTAAATTGGACTGTTTACAGATTGGGGATGTGTACGGGTGCTGATGAGAGCGCAGTTGAGCGCCCCACAAACCAAACATCAACATCATTGGGTGAGTATTACTTGAGGTAACCCTATGCTTCTCTGGACCTAAAAGTGAAAATCCTGCAGATCGGTTCCTGCCAGTCATTTCATTCATCTGGGGATAGTTGACAGTACTGCAGTTCTCTTTAGCGACAAGGGCAATATATATTGAGGTGAAAATGTCATAGAACAGCGACATATAAAAATTGTGGTAGTATCGCGTAGACGAAGTGCAGTGGGCGGAGGTGTCATTTGTTCTCAGGTGATTCACGTGAACAGATTTTTGACGTGATTATGGCTACACGGCTGGAATTAACGGACTTTGAACGCGGAGTGGTAGTTAGAGCTAGATGCATGGGGCATTCCATTTCAGAAATCGTTAAGGGATTCAGTATTCCGAGATCCACAGTGTCAAGAATGTGCCAAGAATACCAAATTTCAGACATTACACCTATCACCAGGGACATCGCACTAGCTGATGGTCCTCACTTTATGACCGAAAGCAACGGTATTTGCGAAGAGTTGTCAGTGCTAACAGAAATAAATGTGGGACGCACTACGAATGTATCCATTAGGACAGTGCGTTGAAATTTGGCGTTAGTGGGTTATGGACGCACACGACCAACTCCAGTTTCTTCGCTTATTTCACATCACCTCAGCGCCTCTCTATGGCTCGTGACCATATCGGTTGAACCCCAGACGACTGTAAAACTCTGGCCTGGTCAGTTGAGTCCTGATTGTAGGTGTTACGAGTTGATGTTGTTCGAGTGTGGAGCAGTGCTTACGAAGCCATGGACCCAAGTTGTCAACAAGGCACTGTGCAAGCTGGTGGTGGCTCCATAATCGTGTGCTGTGTGTTTACACAGTTCACTGGAAATGGTTATGTTCAGCTACTTGTAGACCATTTTCAGCCATCCATGGATTTCCCAAAAAACCATCTCATTGGGCCAAAACTGTTCCCATTTAGTTTGATGAAAATTTCACAATTTGGGACGAATAATTTGTCTACCAAGATCACATGACATGGTTGGTTGGTTTATTTTCTGAAGGGGACCAAACAGTGTGGTCATTAGTCACACTGGTTTAGGGGAGGATGCGGAAGGAAGTCGGCTGTGCCATTTCTAAGCAACCATCCAGGGATTGGCCAGAAGCGATAAGAAAATCATCGAAATACTAAATCAGCTTGACCGTACGCAGGTTTGAATTATCGTCCTCCCGAATGCGTCCACACTCGACTTACATCCAACAGACCATTTGTGGGACGTAATGGAGAGGTCAGTTTTTGCGCAGTTAAAGAGGCAGCATGTCTCAATATCTCTGCAGAGTATTTTCAGTGATTTGTTGAGTCCACGCCACTTCGAGTTGTCCTTCTAAACTGGGCAGAAGGAGGCCCGGCACGATATTAGGAGGTATCCCATTACCTTTGTCACCTCAGTGTAATGATATCTTCCTGTTTTTATTCCATACATAAAACAAATTAAAAAGATACAAAAAGTTTGGTACACCTTTGTGTGGGGTCAAGTATTATGGATTAAAATAACTGGAGATGCAGGTAACCATCCGTAAGATTACCTGGGATTCATTCTTTGCGTTATGTATTTGTCTTCATATTTTCGGAGATATCTTTCTCAGAAAGTGACTTCCCAGTCTTCCTGTACTCGTAGTATTGAGTTTTTCCTCCAGTCTTAGGTAAAGCAGATGCTGCTATTTTGCTTTGTTGGATCGTTATGCTATCATCCCTCTCTTATAAACAACTTCGTCTCTCGTTTATTAGTTTAATGTAGGACATAAACATTCAGAATGAATTCGTGAATGTTGCATTAGGACGACTACAGTTCGGTGCCTAATTAGAAGAGAATTAGAAATTAATTAGTGACTGAACTGTACATGTTTTGTTGTGCTAAATTGAAACTAGAAGCTCAGGCTGAAATGAATCGAGCGTAGTGAGTTATTAATGTGATGGAAATTCCAGACAGAATTTGGCATATTTTTATTGCTTTCGATAAACCGCAGCTAGGTGAAGCCCGCTCCACTGCAAAAACCATATATAGCAGTGATGAATGTAGTATCGTTGTGTAACTTCAGTCCAGCATTAAATGTATTACTCAGAAACACAGCACACATTTTGTCATTAATGTTAATATGATCCACTTCCGATAAAAAATACGGAAAAAGGTTTACGGCTTAGTATTTACATAAGCGTATAAATCTGTGGCAAAAAAAATTATAAATTTCTTTGAACTATGAAAGTTTTGATAACATCTGTCTCTATAGGAGAGACAATTCAAATTTTATTTGTTGATTCGAGCGTTCATATGAAGCTACCTTTTCACTCTGCGTCTACTGTGAAGAATTCTACTCGTATAAGACCTGTGACCTAATGGTGGAAGAAGAGTCTCATTCACAGGAAGAGGTTATGTCGGGAATAGCTCAAGGAAGAAATACAGAATAGAATGGTAAAATTGGCTATATATATATATATATATATATATATATATATATATATATATATATATGGAGTGCAGTTGTCTGAGAATTTTCACTGAAACTAAAGCTCACGATAGGAAACAACTGGTCGCTATGTATTTCATAGCAAATATGGAGCGACTTAGATAAAGATTACACTTAGTTAATTTTTATATGTTTTAAGTGCAAGCAGCAATTTTTCGGTGCAAGATTATTTGTTTCGATTCCATTGAACGAAGTGCTCTGTTGTCCTTACAAAACATTGCATTATCACTTTGCAAGAGAAGATTTGAAACCCACTGTTTACATCCGTCATTGCACGTTTTCGGAATTACTAGAGCTCGCGTTTTATCCTTTTGGAGAATTATCTGAACTACATTTGACGTAATAAACTCTTCATTTTCCTGTTTTTGGAAGGAGTGCAGCTGTATGATAACATAATATTGAAGTATAAGTCAATACAAGAAGCACTTTTCTTTTTTTTCAACCTACGAATGGTTTCGGAGCCAAGGCAATTATTTAGTGGCAGAAGTCAGGTGTCGTGAGAGGGCAAACTCGTTTTAGGATCCACACGTTTCTTTATAGTCCGATGGTTAATAGCTCGTGTATGAACCAGACGAATTCGTTGCACTATCACAGCCTTCCGCAGTGACGTAGTCTCCTGTACGCCAACACGTCATAATTCGGTGTCAATATTTCTAAAATGTAATAATATTGCCAGAAATACTGATTACAATAGTTTCTAACGATCCACATATTGACGGATCATTTTACGATACGGTTTCTTACTTTCATTTCGTTCAAAGTGACGTGCCAGGCATGTTCAACAATGGGCGTATGTTAGTGTGTGTTACACAACGGTATTGTGATGCTCGTTACGAGGGGTGATTCCGGAACATTTAGGTAACATTTTTACTAACAACTTAAAAATTTCAACTGACAGGTAAACTCAAGAGCGAACCCAGAATAACATTTACGTTTCAGTAACACGATTTATAATAGCATCAATATAAAATAAAATAAAATAAAAAATAATAAAATATATATACAGCACAGCATCACTTTCACAGTAATTTACAAAATTTTACTAACCTGAAGAGCTTTTCAGACAGTCACACAACATCCATTCAAGTGAATAAATTAACCACATATTCGCAGTTGTTAGCACAGTATACAATATTTGTTACTCCAAATATTCATAGCACTATGACCCCCACTATGTACGAAATCTCCAGTCATGCGAGGGCACAGAAACAGCCGCCAGTCAGACTTTTCTACTCCTTTCCCCTCCAAAAATTGCAAAGACATTTCCTCCTTTCGCTGGCCATCCTCACAAACTCGCAATGCGCTCTTTTACGACACCACACGCCACACTAACCCACCAATCAGAGGGCGTTTTTCGGTCTCAGAGAGGGGAAGCATATGCCTGAAACCGACTCTGGTTATTGGACAGCGATGATCTACGTGGATGCCGTACTGCGATCTCCTCTGGACTCAGACTTTTACTCGGAAGCGACGCAGACAATGCAGCCGCCGGGCGAGCGGAGAGCCTCAGTGCACTAAAACAATTTTCGAGGGACTGGCGCCAATGGTGTCCAGGTCCTGGACACCATGCTCACCTTTCTACAAAGATGAAAACACTGTGGAACAACGAGCAGGTGAATCTGTCCGGCCTCTCCAAACACACGGCTTACCTGTCCTCGTCCCTTCGGTTCTTGACACACAGACAACTGTGCTACCACACATCGCCCCGAGCGTAATAAAGAGCGCCAGCCCCGTCACCCATTTTATGTCTAAGGAAAATCAAAGCTCTCATTCCAGATTTCGTTAAACCAATGACCGTAACTGCCCGTCAGCACGCGGTAACGTAACAGGAAGAAGTTTAATCAAGGCAGAAAGGGAAGGAGCAAGCCACGAGAGCTTCGCGTATGTCACAACTCCTCATCACAGCTCCTCACTCCCGTAAGATTTTGTTTTATAGTGATTGGGTCACTTAGCTTTAGAATAGCGTGTCACTCATATAAAAATCTGAGAAGCTGGAACTTACATTGCAAGCAAATCTGAGAAAGTCAGCGGTGACATGGAGGTAGATGGAAGAGTTAGGGATGTGGCAAACTTCTCTTTCCCACTAACTACAACGGTTCTCCCAACACAGTCTTATGCTCAGGAACACCACAGTCACTCAACGAGCAAGTAATCCACTGAAATGGAAGTTGACACTTGGCGGAAGGCTGTGCTGGAAATTGCTGTTAACTAACTTCACAGATGCTCTTCAACAATTAAAAAACTTTGAATGCAGGTGACTAATGGTCTTTCATTTGATATCCTGCACTCGATGCAGGAAATTTCCAACAAACATTTGTCGCTCGTACATCAGACAGCACAATGTAACGTTGTCAGTCTTTGTGGGCGTCTACACATTGTGACATGTTGTAGGTGGCGATGATGATGTTTGGTTTGTAGGGCGCTCAACTGCGAGGTCATCAGCGCCCATATAATGTCCCAATTTTTGCGCAGTCCCTTTTTTTCACAGTCCAATTTAGCCGCTGTCACGAATGATGATGATGAAATGATGAGAACAACACAAACACCCAGTCGCCGGGCAGAGAAAATCCTCAACCCTACTGGGAAACGAACCCTGTGATCCATAGGCAGAACACTAGTCACTAGATTACTAACTGCGGACTTTGTAGGTTGTCATAAGCAATCACAATAAGGTATTACATTATGTGAATCAATTCGAAAGGTCATAACAATAACAAGACAACAAAATACCCAATAGAATGAAATATTTTGCCACATTGCCATCAAATACACGTAAGGAATATACACTCCCAGAATAGAACACCAAAAATAATGATTTCATTTTTCATTAATAAAAAGTAATTGACAGTGAGGCTACTCATCGAAGGAATCACTCTTAATCTATTTACCAAAAATATAAGGTAAAAATAGAATTGTCTTAACGAATTACTTAAGAAAACCTATCAAATTAAATTTAGAAAGTAGTTGTTAGATGGGTGAGTGGCATGGAAGCTATCATGTGTCCACTGATCTCTATCATATAGAAACTAAACAAGGAAAAATACGTAAGACAATAATAAGCTTAACAACAGCAAAACTATCAAACATGACAACACACAGTTAATTAGGGTCTGAAGATTGGGGAATGACCAACTTGCCTTCACTGAGGGTGGGGGGGGGGGGGGCTATTATGTTTTGCAGTGTTACGGTCTGACATAGGCAGTACCAAACTAAAGAATACGTCACACACTTACACTTCACCTTTACACCCATTTCACACAGGTCATCTTCCTCCGTTACAGGGTCCAAGGATGCGAGATGGCATTGGCATGGTCACCCTCACAGAAGAAGTTGCGGTTAGGGGCAAGAGTTTTTAGACAAATGTCCCACAGAAGACGCAGCCAGCATAGGTACCACTGTGTAGCACCAGACATCCTTCCTGTTGATAGAGTTATTGACAGTCGGACCAGGTGGCTCACGTTCTGGCAAGGCAGCTCATTACAGGTAGACTGTTCTATGGGTGATTGCGTCAGACATTGCAGGAAGTCTCTGTAGGTGTCTTGTTCGTGATTGGAACACGGCGTATGTCTCATTCCCTCTGTGGACCTCATCTCATGTGGGCTAATGACAGGATTACCAGACGGCTGTCTGACGGAAGGAAAGGAAAATGGTGAGTTGAGGGCTGAGCAAGGAATATGATGACCTGGATGGGGTGCTACCACTGGTATGCTAATCATCGACAGGGACTTGAAGACTTGTTCGCAGATCGAGTCATTCGTCATCAGTCGCTTGTGTTTTAATCTCTCTAGGGGAGGCGAAATTGGACTAGGATACTGGTGTCCACACTCTTTAGCGCAAACAGCATTGTTCTGGTGGTCCGGCAGATTACATGGGAGATTGAAGCATGAAAATAGGTTAGTGTCGACACTGTGTGTCATCAGCATGCAGTGGAGATTCTTGTTCCATAGGTCGATGCTGTTGTCACCAAATAGGTGCGTCTACAACTAGTCGTTTTCCCTTACTGTGAAGGGGAGCAGGGAGGAAGCCTTCTGGTCGGGTGCCACTCAGTCAGCCGCCGCTGACAGTTGGCATATGCCGGGGTACAGCACTGCGGCCCGGGCTGGCTTCTTGCTTTCTTCCACCAGGCGGCGATAAGGTGCTCTGGAATATCGAAGGGCCCCAATGTTCGCTCAGCGGCTTGCCTGTCAGCTCAATGATACAGCGCAGGCTTTTCCTTTGGCCCTGGCGACTCCGGAGATGGGTTCAGCTTACGTTCTGCTGCCTGACTCACTTCACTTGTACAATCCTAATGTATTCCCTGTCAGTCATCGTCCCCAGTACTTCCACAATACAGTTTCACAAATACGTTACATAGAAGCAAAATAAAACACAGTCCTTACCCTGACAATATTAATCGCTTGAGTTCAAATGAATTTGTAATGTTACCATTATCATGTTTGAAAGATTCATGTATGAATAGCCTATAGGAAACTATACTTATTTATAAGACTTTGGACATCTTACGTACTACCATTAACGTTGCGCAACATAATTCTATAGGGCCCAACTAACATAAAGTAAACATACAAGAACGATCTGTCTTATGACCTAGGAAATCTCGAACCCAAACAATAAATTGAGGCAAGCTCAAGACACAGAAAAAATATCCTAGTGCCATAATAACACAAATAAACCCAGCTGTTGATCCATCACCATATGAGTAATTGTCCATTCTACTAACCACTGCATGAGTTAACAACAGCACTATGCCTTGCTGGCGACACCAGTTTCGACGACGACTCCTGCCACACCTGAAAACAACATATGAAGGGAGAGCACACCACAAAGGACACAAGTAATCATCCGTGGACAGCAAAGATCTTAGTGATCGAAATGCAGAACTCTGAAGAAATAATAATAACAAATTTTGAAAAATACCAGCATAACTGGTAGACCGATATAGTTAGCACTACCACGATTCCTTTCCTCCCGCACTGGAGAAGAGGCGACGGTGCACCTGTTCTCATCAACTGTGCTTCGAGTTTCAGCCACTGGCTCTCTTCTCCATTGCCCCCACAGGTTGTACACTGAAACAGAGTGATACTCTCTCATGCAAGACAAGAATTTTTGATAGTGTACCAAATATTCTCTTTGACATTCTTTTGCACGCCATATGTGTATTACGTTACTGCTTTTATCACACATGGGTTCGTGACTTCACTTACTCATATACAACATTTAGTCGAGAGATGATAGTCCACACACCCACCGACATGGCAGTATTGTGAAAAACTAGCTACTCCCTCGAGGATATATATCCAACGCTACAGTGGCGTGTGTGGGCTCGGCGCCCACCTTAGCATCATAACCCAGTGAAAATCCCTCGAAAAGTGGCGCAACGCACTCATGACGTCCCCGTACCCCAACGAGAAACTCCTCCAAAAATAATGGAGTAATTCAATCAGTGGCGAGCTCATACGCCAACGGAAACCTAGGCAAGCAGCTCACACACCGCATCCATGTCACAAAATCGGCGAAGTGCCGACAAACACATGAAACTCCCATAACTAGAGCATCGGATAGATGGTATTGGGCTCCTCCCGCAACAGCAATGAGTTATTTGTTGTGAGCAAAAAAGGAACTCAGTTACGTTTCATTCACACTCAGTAATGGTACACAGTTAACATCGCTCATCTGGTTTACTTTATCGGTCTACATAACAACAAATAACTTATTCAAAAATTATTCTACATACATCCACATCTAGTTTATGTACATTTCTGTCGTAAACACTTTAGCCTAAACTAACTCCACAGGAGTTCGCTACCCTAACCTAATCTACAGATAGTTTAATATGGGAGATACGGTGGAGTCCAATCGATGCTGTTCATCGATTCCATTACACAGGTATTCTGGTGGAAGATCTTCCTAATTCGGTATGCTCCATTGTACACTAAAAAGAACTTTCTACCTGTCTGCTTCAGTTTGTTCTAAAGGCGAAACTGTTTCACGTGCACCTTATGGCTCTCTTGGAATACTCGTTCACATACTTTCTTGTTGGCAAATTTCATCCTGCCCCGAGCCGCAGACATAGTTCTGCGAAGAGCAAGGTCTACAGTCTTCTGATGTTGCGGTCGAATTTATACAGGGAACTCTGTCACCTTCCTTATTAAGTCCTGAGCCTGTCGATTCTTTGAGATTGATATAGGGGCTTGCTTCGAGATCCCATGATGTGCCTCATTGGGGACATCTTGCAAATCCTTGAGGAAAACGTCCCAGGAGGTGTTCAAATTTTGGCAGTATAGCCGACACAGATTGCGAAACTCTTTTATAACACGCTCAGCCGAATTCGAGATGGGGTGGTGTGAGGAGACACAGATTAGTTTAGTCGTGATCGTTGTTAGTGTCTCTTCCCACTATCTACACTTTTATTGCGTTCCACTATAAAATACAATACTCTCTACGTGTCTCACCTGTAACAGAAAGTCTTTAAACAGAGCTCGTGGTACCGTCAACCCCGTAGTCATTTTCAGCGGCGTGAAAGTCACAAACTGCAATGTCTGTTCGACAAAAGCCAACACGTAATTGTATCCCATCCGCGTTTTTTGTAATGGTCCCATTAAATCTGTGTTAAGTGTTTTCATCTACTGGGAACAATCGGGAACATATGATCCTGCACAATTTAAGTCGTGTGCTCTGCCTTCTGGAAATCCTTGCTCACTGACAGGACACCACAGATTGTCTTTCCCATGTTCCTCAAGTGACAGAGTGTCCTTATCTTCAGGAATCAGTTTCTCAGACCAAAATATCCGTAATTTGAGTAGTAGAGGCCCAATACTTCGTTGACCAAATGTTCCTGTAAACACAGTCACCAAACCGATTCCCCTACATTACCGTTCCTTAACAGGTAGAGCTGCGCGGGATTAGCCGAGCTGTCTCAGGCGCTGCAGTCCTGGACTGTGCGGCTGATCCCGGCGGAGGTTCGAGTACTCCCTCGGGTATGAGTGTGTGTGTGTTTGTCCTTAGGATACTTTAGATTAAGTAGTGTGTAAGCTTAGGGTATGATGACCTTAGCGGTTGAGTCCCATGAGATTTCACACAAATTTGTACTTTTCTTTTTAAAGGTAGAATTGTGTAGTGGTCAGACGATTCCGATCTTTCCACTTCTCTTTGGCCCTCAGAAGCTTTGTAGGGGACCATGAGAGCGCGTCAGCTATTACATTTTGACTAACCTCTACGTTTTTAATGGTGAAGTTACATTGCTGCAGGTATTTTACCCACCGTAATAGCCTTTCGTCCTTTAATTTCGTAATGAGCAAGAATTCCCTGGCCTTTAGATCTGTATAGACTCTGGCCTCACTACCGTAAAAGCAATATTTAAACTTTTCAAACCTCCAGACATTTCCCAATGGCCCGAGCTTTGTGACAAAGCAGTCTTTTTGTATTGTGAGACGACTCTGCTTCCAAATGCAATAATCTTACAATCCTGATTTCCATCCTCAGTACAATTCTGGAGGACTATCATGCCCAAGCCTGCGTAGGAAATGTAGGTGACCAAGCAGAATTCCTCTGCCAAGTTGGGATGCAAAGGTATTGGCGCTTCTAGAAAAGCCGACTTGAAGGCCTGAAATTCGCACTCCGCAGTTTCATCCCTCTCCAATGCTATATACTTTCCCGTACACTGATTCAGATGTGGGCTGTTGCGAGTGTGAACGAATCGATTACAAAAATTTGTGAGATGAAGAAGCCTTCTTAGTTGTCTTTTTGTCGTCGGGCTTTCAAAATTCTCAGTCGCTTCAGTTTTCTCGTGGTCAGGCTTAATCTCACACAGATGATGTCCAAATATTGATTTTTCAATATCCACAGTGACTCCAAATTCACTGAAGATGTGAAAAAGTTCCCTCAGTACCGTATGATGTTCTTGCCATGTCTTTTTAGCTATTAGTAGTTCGTCAAAGCAACTCATCACATGTTTTTTGAGTTAATCACTTAGAATGCCATGAAGATCTCGGATAAAAGCAGCTGACCATTATTAAGCCCATAAGGAGGTCTCTGGAATTCATAGCGTTGCCAAATTTCCAGGAATGCTGTGTATTGCAGGCAACGGCGATTCATCTCAATTTGCCAGAAGCTACATCTGAGACCTACTGAGGAGAAGACAGATAGTATGTAAAAGTTCTTGACACACTCTTCGAGGCTCTCGAGTCTGTATGTCTCTGTATCAAGAATGGTGTTGACGTGAGTCAAGGACAAGCTCCGTCTGTCTTCCTGACTACCTTCAGTGGGCAATTATAGGTGGACCTATCATCCCATCGGCTAACATTTTTGTGATTTCGCTTGCAACATTGAACCCGTATGCCAGAGGAATGGCTTATGATGGCACAGAATTTCTTGTGCATACATACCTTAAACTCGTACTGGACATTATTAATCGAATCCTGTTCAGGCAGAAAGACTTCTGTGTTCTTTAGTAGCACGCCACATAAACCATTACGCCCCTCAGGTTCAATGCACAGAACGGACTGGACCTTTATGACTTCTTAGATTTTTTCGGATTATTACCTCCTCTTTCGCTGCACTTGCTTATTGAGAAGGCTCTTTAAAAGTGTAAGGTTTCAGGCAAATCCAACACATTCCATGAAAACCCTGACGTGATAAGCAAATCCAGTAGTACGTCACATAGCTCCGAATAAATCGTGACATTAACCAATGTAATACGAGTAAGTAGTGAGCAAATGGAATACCACAGACCAACACACGAATGCCTAAATGCATCTCATACCTCCCCACCATGAGACAGACGCAGTTCCGAGGGCAGAAACGAGAACAGAAGCCGAGAGCAGAACCGTGTTAAGCTGCAAGGCCCCAACGATAAGGGATGGACGGACACCCACGTCGCCAGCTAACCGCTAACACCACACCACCCGTAAGTTTTAGCGTGAGACTTTTTCCTGTCTCTGTTACGTATAGGACCACCCCGGGCCCCTTGTTAAAAGCTACAGCCCTCCATAAAAACAGTATAGATCTTACGATAACACAAAAGGCCACACCACCCGCAGGTTTTAGCGTGAGACTTTTTCGCGTCTCTGTTACGTCAAGGACCACCCCCCCCCCCCCCCCCCCAGCCCATGTTAAAAGCTAGAGCCTTCCAGAAAAACAGTATAGACTTTTTCGCGACTCTGTTACGTTGCAAACTTTAAAAACATGGCCCCTCAACTAAAAGTATAACGTTTCTCATTGGATAGACAGAATTTTCGTAGGCGGAGCTTAAGATTAACATTGAGACCCTGATTGGTCAGATGAAAACGCAGCCAGATAATTTTTTTTAAACCAACTTCGGTAAACTGTAGTAAGGAGAAGTTCGCAAACAAGTGGCTTCCGAGACGGTGAGGTGAGCGGAGGTGCGCCGGCCACCGCTCCCTGACCAACACCAACAAGGTAATGAACCCACGCGATGCCGCATAACAGCGCATAAAGCTTCACTGCCGAAGTCTCATCTGTTACACCCCCTTTTTGCGTAATACTAGTGTCGATCGTAAATTAAAGCTCATGGTGTTCACACTTGAAGTAAAAATCTGAAGCGCGATGATTTCTCTGTTATATAATTATTGAGAAGCCACATCAGCCACTGCAATTTACGACAAGTTAGAAAAGTAATTAAAGATAATTGAGGTTCACTGTAGATCATTTTGAAAGTTTTCTCTTTTGTGAAACTTAAATTAAACCTAGATTATAGATGTGATATGTCATAGGTCATCCTTCGATCCATTGTAGAACTTGGAAACCCATTCAGGGAATATTCGTTCACATTTTTGTTGAACGCAGTTGGTTTTTACCATCCTGTATTAAAACACTTCCTTTTATCAATAGTGCAATTTATAAACAATATTTTGTGAGTAGAATAAAATTTCCAATGGTAAACGTAACTGCTTTTTCGACGTTATTTTACCAGCTAACTAAAAATAGGAAAGCCTTGAACCCCTTACACTAAATTTAGGTAGCATTAAGATTCTTTTACAGGGAGTGCAGTGGAGCTGACGCTGAAATCATTAAGTATTTGGTTATATCATCGCTAGTCTCACTGAACTCTTCTGAATTCTACATGTCATGTGTGGTCTGGCGTCTCCTTACCAGCAACAGGTCCCAGGTTCAAACTAGTCAATTCCCTAAAATCACGCTCAGAGCGTCGTTGTGCGAAAGTGGTAGGGAGACACGATATGGAACAAACAGACACCACCATGAATGTTTAGAAAAGATAAGTCATTCCTGGAATCAGCATTTGCATAACTCAGACGGACGTATCTGTTTGGAAGCTGCGCTTGTATCTCGAGGTCCTCAAGTTTCATGCAGATGTTACTGCCCTTGCGCAATACAATTTCTCTTCCTCCAAGGTCTAGAAAATCATCCCTGTGATCATCTCGGTTCCTAGTTCGTATCCTTGCCACATGAATTCCTATCACGTCTGCAGGCTTACATCCGTCAATTGTTTCTTGAAGCGGGCCTTTTAACCCCGTCTTCGTCAATAACAACGTAGACCAGCTCCTCTTCGAAAACAACATTGGTAAACCGTCTTCGAAATGCCGTATTGTAGCTCCTACTGTCGATTGTACCGTGCTGATGCACATCACCTGTTGTTATTGTGGTCTTCAGTCCAGAGACAAGTATAATGAAATTCCCCATGCTACTTTATCCTGTGAAAGCTTTTCCATCTCCAAGTACTTACTGCAACCTACATCCTTCTGATTCTGCTTAGTGTATTCATCTCTTCGTCTCCCTCTACGATTTTACCCCCCACGCTCCCCTCCAGAACTAAACTGGCGATCTCTTGATGCCACAGAACATATCCTACCCACCGATCCTTTCTTCTAGTCAAGTTGTGCCACAAATCCCTCTTCTCCCCAGTTCCATTCAGTACCCCATCATTAGTTGCATGATCTACCCATCTAATCTTCAGCATTCTTCTGTAGCACCACATTTCGGAAGCTTCTACTCTCTTCTTGTCTAAACTATTTATCGTCCATGTTTCACTTCCACACAGGGCTACACTTAGTACAAATACTTCCAGAAAAGACTTCCCGAAGCTTAAATATACTCTCGACGTTCACAAATTTTTCCTCTTCAGAAACGCTTTTCTTACTATTGCCAGTGTCCACTTTATATGCTCTCTAATGCGACCATCATATTTTGCTCCCCAAATAGCAAAACGCATCTACTATTTTAAGTTCAAATGGTTCAAATGGCTCTGAGCACTATGGGACTTAACATCTATGGTCATCAGTCCCCTAGAACTTAGAACTACTTAAACCTTACTAACCTAAGGACACCACACAACACCCAGTCGTCACGAGGCACAGAAAATCCCTGACCCCGCCGGGAATCGAACCCGGGAGTGGGAAGCGAGAACGATACGGCACGGCCACGAGCTGCGGACTACTATTTTGTGGGTCTCATTTCCTAAACTAATTCCCACAATTCGATTACATTCCATTATCCTCTTTTTGCTTTTATTAATGTTCATATCATACCCTCCTTTGAAGACACTGTCCACTCCGTTCAACTGCTTTCCCAGGTCACCATGTCACCGGCAAACTTCAAAGTTTTCATTTCTTCTTCGTGGATTTTAATTCCCACTCCAAATATTTTGCTTACTACACATATTGAATAACATTGGGGATAGGCTACAACCAGGTGTCATTCCCTTTCTAACCACTGCTTCTTTTTCATGCCCCTCGATTCTTACAACTGCCATCTGGTTTCTGTTCAAATTGTAAATATCCTTTCTCTCCCTTAATCCTTGCCACCTTCAGAATTTGAAAGAGAGTATTCGATTCAACATTGTCAAAAGCTTTCTCTAAGTCTACAAAAGCTAGAAACGTAGATTTGCCTTTCCTTAATCTATCTTCTAAGACAAGTCGTAGGGTCAGTATTGACTCACGCGTTCCAACATTTCTACCGAATTCAAACTGATCTTCTCCGAGGTCGGCTTCTACCAGCTTTTCCATTTGCCTACAAAAAATTCGTGTTAGTATTTTGCTGCCTGACTTGCTAAACTGATAGTTGGGTAATTTTCACACCTGTCAGTGCCTGCTTTTTTGTGATTTTAATTATTATATTCTTCTTGAAGTCAGAATGTATTTCGCATGCCTCATACATCTTGCTCAACAGATGGAATAGTTTTTTCATGGCTGGCTCTAATGAAATGTTGGCTAATCCTTGGGCCTTGTTTCGACTTAGGTCTTTCAGTGGTCTGTCAGTCTTTTCACACAATGTCACATCTGCCATTTCATCTTAATCTACGTCCTCTTCCATTTCCATATTATTGCCCTCAAGTATATCACGCTTGTATAAGACCTCTATATACTCCCTCCACCTTTCTGCTAAGGTTGCAGTAATCGCGGGATGAACGTCCTGACGCGTTATCACGTCCTGTCCCTCCTGCAATACCTCCAATAGTTTCACCAACTGCGACATAATCGCTTGTACGAACAGTGATCCAATATTATAAAATGCTTTATTATTCCAGTCTCTGATCACAAACGAATTCCTTAGACGATGGCCGGTTTCAGTCTATGTGACGATGCTATGCTGATTATATTTATATGTTCTGACAATGCCACTATGGCCGTATCACTTTAGGACATGGTGTAAAAAAGATCTGAAGGTGGTCATTACAGACTGAAACCGGTCATCATCTAAAGAATTCATTTGTGATCAGAGACTGGAATAATAAAGCACCTCCAATAGTTCCTCATACTTAAACATGCGAACCCAGATCGGTCCGAGAGTGTTTGCGGAATCGTTTTGAGGCGTCTCTGCACGAACAATTGTACTTGTTGTTGGCTGTTGTGTTTAGGTCCCCGATTTTTGGCCACCTTTGCCTCCCTGAGAACCTTGATTCGCCTCTCGCCCATTTTGCTCAACATGCCGCTTGTTATTACCTCTTCGCAATTGGTTAAAGTTTCCCCTTCTTCCCGAATCCAGTTTTCCGTGCTCTTGCCCTCCTGAAGATCCGTCGTAATTATTTCTTCCTCCAATCTTCCGGTTTTGTTCCTGGTATTTGTTATTCTGCTCTGCATTGTGTTCTAGAGCAGCTTGCCTGTCGACTGGCAGTGGCGAAACAGATTCTGAAAGGTGTTGGAAGCGAATCCCTTGAACTCCTCACTTCGCCTTCGCACCGAAAGATTAGTGCCCCAAGACACAGGAAAATCTCCGTAGGGGCGGGGGGAGGGGGGGGGGGGGGAAGGACCGAAACAGCCATCAACCAGAGGTTTTGCCGCTCCATTTTTTCCACACAATTGCAATAAATTTTTGACCTGTTTCAGTCTGTACCGAGTCTGCTCTTTTGCTTAAGCACACATTGTACGCGTACACCAGTCAGATGGTGTTTTTTGATCTACGCGCATGAAAACACAGGCCTCATACTGCCTCTGGCCTTAGTATGGCAGTGGTCTACGTGGGTGCTGTAGAGCCGATTCCCGTGGAAGCAGACATTAAAATTCTCCAAACCGAGGCAGGAAATGCAGCCATCCAGCGTCGTCTGGTAGGTGAGCTGCGAGCCCCAGAGCACTAAAACGATTTCGGAGGCGTTAATCCGACGCTGCCCACGTTCCGCACACACTGCTCGTCTTGCTACAAAAGTCGAAAACACCGGCGCCCCCTCTGCTACTGTGCGAATCTGGCGAAGCTCTCCAAACACAGGGCTTACCTGCCTGTGTCCCTTGGGCTCTTGGCTCTCAGGTAGCTGTGTGCCACACATCGTGCCTGGCGTAATAAAGTGCGCCAGCCCCATCACCCAGTTCCTATCTAAAGAAAATAAAAGCTCTCATTCCAGATTTTATTACTACAATGACTGAATTGCCCATCACCTTTCGGAAACGCAACGGGAAAATATTGGATCAAGGTAAAACATGAGAGCAAGCCACGGGATCGCGGGTTCTTTCATTTTTCGTCTTTTTTAAAAATTTGTGTGAAAGTTGTTCAATTAATTATTCACTAATAGCCATTGGTTCCGTGTTAGTTCACGGAGACGACTGAATGCCAATTATGGTTTTCCCCAGAAATAGTCTGATAATGCGTTGTCTCTATTATTACCTTTATGCATGTTTGCAGGTGGGGAAAAACAGCCGCCAAATAATTGTTGAAATTCGTGATGGACCTTTATTTTGCATAATTCGCTACTAGTTTCGGTCAAATGACCAATATCAATCTGAGCCGGCATAAACGGCAGGAAAGTTATATCATAGTTTGAACAAAAGTAATTAGCTACTTTGAGCCCAACATAGCAGTAAAATTTTTACAGTAATAACGGTATAAAATATTTTTGTGAAGAAGCAATGTCTACGTCTACAGCAAGTGTGTTTCTAGTTGTCGATGTGGACTTCGCTTCTTCACGAAAACTATTGTACACAGTTACTAGGTGTCGATGTGGAGTTTGCTTCTTCACGAAAACTATTGTACACGGTAATTAGTGTAAAAAAATTACTTCTATGATGGGCTCAAAAGACTAAATTACTTTTCTTTCAATTACGGTATAACTTTCCTGTTTGATAATGGTCATTTGGCCGAAACTAGTAGCGACCTATGCAAAATAAAGGTCAGCTGAAGATCCATTATGAATTTTGATAATCCTTCGTTGCTAATGAGTCGACTATAGTGTGTTTTGGGTGCGCCATTTAGAATGATCTGTGTTTCCCAAATCTCTGGTGATTACTGTTCAGGGGCTAAATTTTAGAAGGACCGGTACAGAGTTTTAAAGCGATAATGGCCTGAGTGTTTGGAGCAACAAAGTTTGTGTAGTATACTGATCACTGAGATTAAATGGATATTCTATTCATTCATACTCGTACTAGTCGTCGGCATTGATGACTATATACTGTGAAAGTAAAATTTAATAAATTTCAGTAGAACTATTGATGTTCTTTATTTTCCGTTTTTTAAATGCCCTTATGTTGGTGTTGTTGTGACTTTTGTTACTGAAGTTTAGATGTGAACTTGGGGTTGGCCTCTCGATTTTCATCTACCAGTTAAGATTTTTAAGTTGTTAGTAAAAATGTTACTTAAATGTTCCTCCATAACTCTCAATACACCATTCTCAACTGCCATCACAATATCATTGCTAACACACTCTAACATATGCCCACTGTAAAAGATGATGCACAGCTCATCAGCCTGAACGAATTGGAGAGAAGACCGCAAATCTTCGAAGGACCCATCGGTAAGAGGATAATTAAAATGATTCTAATGAATATCACTGACAATATCGGTAGAAGTATTGATACCCAGTTGTGACACTGCGTAGTACAGGAGACTGTCTTTGCGGAAACTGTAGTAGGGTAACTCATTCGGCTGGGCCGGCGATTAAGTGTCGGAAATACTTCAGTTGATCGACGAAAGAAGGACGTACAGGAGTGCTCAGGAAATTTCATGAATATAGAAATACAAGTCGCTTAGGAAAGAAAAAAAAACAGGAAGCGCAGTGAAGCTAAAGCGTAATGGCTACATCAAAAATGTGAAGAAACTGAGAAAAAAAGGTTTCGGAAATACTGACTCAGAAAATAGAGAGCTCAAAGCAACCTCTTGTGAACTTAAAATAATGTGCAGTACCACTAAGAGTGCAATTGGAATTAAAAGCTGAGGAGATAGCGGATAGGTGAGCACAGTACATTGAAGTCCTCTATGACAGGAGAAATTGTCTGATGACGTGATAGAAGAAGAACAGGAGCCAACAGAAAAGACAGGGGTTGCAGTATTACAACCAGAATTTAAAATAGCTTTGGATGACGTAAAGTCAAATAAAGCAGAAGGGATTGATGACAGTCCATCTGAATTTCTAAGAACAGTGGGGGGGAAGTGGTAACAAAACGATTATTCATGTTCGTGTGAGACTGCGATATACCATCAGGCTTTCGGAAGAACATCATAGACACGATATCATGGTTACTTTTGTTTTTGGAATAATTAGTCCGCTGATCGGTTTGATGTGGCTCATCGCGAAATTCTCTCCTGTGCCCACCAGTTCAGAGTATCACTTGTAACCTACGTCCTCATTCACCTATTCGCATCTCTGCCTTCCTCCACAGCTTTTGCCCTCTACAACTCCCTCTACTACCATGGACGTCAGTACCTGATGTCTTAACAGATGTTCTACCATCCTGTCCCTTCTCCTTGTCAGTGTTTTCCACATATTCCTATCCTCTCCGATTCTGCAGAAAACCTCCTCATTCCTTACCTTATCAGTCCACCTAATTTTCAACATTCGTCTGTAACACCACATCTCAAATGCTTTGAATCTCTTCTGTTCCGATTTTCCCACAGTCAATGCTTCACTACCATACAGCGCTGTGCTCCAGAAATTTCTTCCTCAGATTAAGGCCTATGATTGAACTAGTAGACTTCTCTTGTCAGGAATGCCCTTTATTGCAGTGCTAGTCTGCTTTTTATGTCCTCCTTGCTCCGTCCGTTATTCATTATTCTTCTGCCTAGGTAGCTGAATTCCTTAACTTCATCTACTTCGTGACGGTCATTTCTGTCTCTTCTCATTACTTTCGTCTTTCTTCGATTTATTCTCAATCCATTGTCTGTACCCATTAGACTGTCCATTTCATTCAGCATATAATGTAATTCTTCTTCACTTTCACTCAGGATAGCAATGTCATCAGCGAATAGTGTCAATGATACCCACCCTTTCACCTTGACTTTTAATTCCACTCCAAAAATACGGTTGGTGTACAAAATGACTTCTACGCCAGGCAAAATGAGTTTTTGAGTCTTCACATGTATTAAATCACATCCTCCGATCCTTAATCCCTCTATATAGTGTGGATACATACTAAGATAATGCTGCTTCTTCCGTTACATGACAAATAAGCTTTAAAAAGCATATCGGGACCATGTTTTGCTGATGACATTATACTGCTTGCCTCTTGCGCAGACAAATTTTAAAAAAGGATGGAGGACCTTGTAGAACAACTTTGAAACTAGGTTTCCTAATGAATTATAGTAGCACTAAAATAAAGTATTTTCTACATGTTGAAAGGTAAGTAATATGAAATGGCAGTGAAGCGTAAGTATTATCTACGTATCGATAGGAAAGTAGCGTAATATGGCAATGAAGCGAAAGACCTAGTTGATGAAATTTTATATTTAAGGCAGCTGACGACAACGATTGGATGGAAAGTAAAGTAGGTAAAGAGACGAGTATAAATGAGCTGGAGGGCATAAGTTAAATTAAATAGGGCTTTTGAAACATAGCTTTCGCTTTGTCTGCTAAGGAAAGTTTGCAATCAGTAGGCGCCAGCTGCAGCGGCCGTGCGGTTCTGGCGCTGCAGTCCGGAACCGCGGGGCTGCTACGGTCGCAGGTTCGAATCCTGCCTCGGGTATGGGTGTGTGTGATGTCCTTAGGTTGGTTAGGTTTAAGTAGTTCTAACTTCTAGGGGACTTATGACCTAAGATGTTGAGTCCCACAGTGCTCAGAGCCATTTGAACCAATCAGTGGGCGTTATCACTTTCAATTCTTATCAGTGAGAAACAGATTTTTAATACAGAGGCCATAGTAAACTATTGGATATTCAGGGGGCACTTTAAATGTACTTGGAATTGGCTGTACTCTCTTTTAATGAAAATGTAATGGGCGTGAAGTGGGTGAAACATGTGGCTAAACGACTAGATGGCACGTGGACCAAAGAATTTGTTCGAATTCAGGGATAGGGGGGTAGCAAGACGATGACTTAATAGATACTAGATGACATTAGGAAACACGCGGAAGTGATGTGGATCCTTGTAGCAAATGGGCAATCAAACCTTTGGAGAAAGCCGTTATTCAGATAAGCATGTCAAGTTGGTGAGTTTATTGCCAATAGCGGTGTTGAGAGACGATAAGACGTAACGATGAGTGAAATTATATTCTGACAGGAAGCGTATAATCTTCAGTGGAAGAAGCGACACGAAGTTTACCGTTTAACAAATGGATAGCTCACACTCAGTTTGTTGTCGTTAGAATTCGTGATTGATAACGTGATAAATCACCAGAGTGACACAGAAATGCCATCGCTGTTTCCTCCACCAAATGCGGAAGATTTGAATAAATAACTAGTAACGTAAAAAGGAGGCTGCTAAAAGTATACATGTAACTGACAAAAAAGTTTGTATCAGTTTTCTTCCATAGCATTACAAAAATTACCACTGTTAATAATTGTGAAACGAGTACCACCTGATACCTCTCATGTGCCGCAGTGAAGGCCTCTGAACATAGCGTCTCATAAACTAAAACGTCATTACAGACGGTAAGCAGCATCTGATTGTGAAAGAACAAGGGGGGAAACTGGCTGTTGCTTTCAAATAAATCATCCCGTATTCGCCTTAATCGATTACAGAAAATTGCAAGTATCTAATTCCTAATTACCTCAATCGCGATGAGTTCTCTAACTTCTGCGTCAGCTTGTTAGATCGTGATGAATAAGTAGTTCAATGGAAGATATGTGCCGCGCTCGTGGGAGACTGAGAGGAGTGAAAATACATAATACTATTAGACACGCTTTTGGTAAGTGGTCAGCCTTATTTTAGCTTCTCTGTCTTTTAACTTGCTTGTATCTGATAAATAGCACCTTTCACCCTTTTCCGCAGTCTTCAGACTTGTTAGATAGAGTGATTATGTGGCTGTGCACGAGTGAGTGTATGTTATTTTGAATTTTAGCACCTCATTGTGTGATAACGTATTTAGCCATTTTGTCCACACCCGCTTCTTTTAATATTTGTAAGGGCGTTGATGACTTATACGTTGAGCACCCGTAAATTCCAAACACAACGACAACAGACGTTATCAGTGCCACTTATACCATGGACACGATCAGTCAGTGTTTGCAGGACAGAGTACTTTGAGCCGAGTGATCGTGCCCATGCGTGTGCAGGTACCGGTTGGTGTGTGCCGGACAGAGTGGCCGAGCGGTTCTAGGTGATACAGTCTGGAACCATGCGACCGCTATGGTCGCAGGTTCGAATCCTGCCACGGGCATGGGTGTCTCTGATGTCCTTAGGTTACTTAGGTTTAAGTTCTAGGGGACTGATGACCACAGATGTTAAGTCCCATAGCGCTCAGAGCAATTTGAACCTGGCACTCTGTATGTCTCAAGTGTATCACTGGCGGTTCTGTATACCTACATGTCTAAAAATGATATCATAGCATTATTTCCGGTTTCGCCTGTGAACTGTATATTTTCATACAAGCTGTTTAAGCGCTTATTTAAATAATACAGCACGCGTGATGTTCGTAATTTTTTGTTCACCGCGTATAGAGAATAGAGAATGTAAACCATACAGTTTTACACGACTTCTAAGACCAAACAGTGCGTTTGACAGAAAATTATATGAAACAAATGATGAAGAACTAACAATGTACAACCTTTTCAATAGCTTTTGCAGATACCAATGGCAGATAAATATTTCTAAAATTTTCTTGGCTCTCACTCCTTTTCTTATAAAGTGGTTTCACTATGGAGTATTTTAATAGTTCAGGAATGGTATCATTCCTAAAGAAAACATTCCAACGTGGTACGTAAAGGGCTAACAACTGCAGGCAGTACAGTGCTTTAGTACCCGCAAGAATTCATAGTCTTCAGCGATTTAATTACGTTCTCAGTCACTCCCTTGTCATATAACACTGAACTGTATTTCAGATAATATTCTTGAAAAGCTGTTTTCTCTAAAAGTTGTATGATTTCTTGAAGGAATTCATTTATTATTTATATCACCTGCTAAATTCAGTAAATGTTACTTAAATAATGTACATATAATGGACTTTTAAATATAGAAACTTTGTACTGTATATTGGCTTTATGTGTTCGAAATACTTGTGATGTTAGCCAATTGCTTTGTTCACAAGTGACCATATTGTTTTGACTTTATTCAGATATACAGCTATCCTATTTGCGGACCACATAATTTTTGCCTTCCTAATGGCAGTTTAAGCACCTTACAGTACTGTCTGTAATGTGCTATCGCATCTCGAATGTGTCCAGCAAGAATGACCAGCACGTCAGCAAAAATTTATTACTGGAGAGATACTAGAATCCTATACAGAGGGTAAGGAGCAAACGTAACCCGATCATAACTAACGAAATATATGTTCTAGTAACTGTTGCTCGTAATACTCACCCATGAATATTCTACGATGTTAGTGTAATTTGCGATGTTCAAAGAAATTGTATTCTTTGTTGTATGTTTATAATTAACGGAGAGCTACATGTTATCTATTTGAATATAATATTGAAAAGCCACATGTTGAATCAGTGTCCCTTATTATGCATTAAGAAACAAGGAAACGAAATGGGTCGGAGGTTAGAGACAGGACACTGCAGTTCAACATCCCTGTCCTACACAGAATCAAAATAACTGACTGACACGACAAGTCCTCCCATATATTTCATTTATATTTAAAGAATTTTGTTAAAGAGTTACTAAACATCAAGAAAGAATGAGACGTTCAATAACAACTCCTCTATATACATACAGCAATGAAAACATGCAAGCTATATTTCGATAACTTATGCTACAAGAGTGACATTAGAGGGTTTTGAATTGTGGACTTATACAAAAAAGGTAATATTACATGGGTATATCGGCTAACAAACGAAGAGGTGTTGGATCCAACTGGGGAGATAATACATCAAAGAAAAAAAATGATATAGGAGGGAACCGTAAGGGAGGGGGCAGGTGAAGACTATGGTTTGAATGCAGTTAACAACTGGAGTGGATGTTGGTTGCAGCATCTATGCAGATATAAGAAACCTGCACAAGAAAAACTGGAGTAGTAAACTGTATCAAAACAGTTCATACTGATAAAAGAGACGAATCATGCATGTTAAAGTCTTTTGACGTCGTCCCCAGAGATAATTTCCTTCGGTTTTCACATTGTATTTATATTGTCTGAAATAAACTTCGCTATTATAGAGAACAGATTTTGAAACTTAATACGACTGAGCTATCCAAACCTCTCTTCATAGTTGAAAAGTTTTAGTTTTGGATATTATGGAAACTTTCTCCTAACTGTCTACGAAGCGTCAATGAAATAAAAGTTCGCCGTTTGGTCGGAGCCACTGCTTCGACAAAGTTGGGAAACTGGCTTAATTAACGAAGTTAAAGGAAGAGGTCAGCTTTCGTTCAAGAACGCAGTACAACGAAAGGCTCTATAGGGAAGAAAGACTGAGATATGGGACGGTGTCAAAGTTCACCACAAGTTTGAGTGAACTAGGTTTTCTGCTTTTTGTTAGAAGAATGTATAATATCTTTCTTAGTGCAACATACACTTTTGTGGCACTATAAATACATAGAAATCCTCTCTCTCTCCCTCCCTCCCTCTCTCTCTCTCTCTCTCTCTCTCTCTCTCTCTCTCTCTGTCTCTCTCTCTCTCTCTCTCTCTCACTCTCTCTCTTGCACTCACATTTCATTTGTGAATACCACAATTTAATTGATTGTAGATCAGCCGTTGGAGCTCCCTTCTCATTGTTGGCAGGATAATTCTTAATAAATTTGTCTTCGGCACACAGGTGGTACAGAGTAGTACCCGTTCTAATAGGTCAAATATGTCTATCGTTCTTCCTTACTAACATTAACGTATCTTCACCTGTAGCAACTTCAGGTCAATAAAAAAATTCAAAGAAAAACTGTGTTAATTTTTCGCTGGTGCTTCACATGTATAGTTCCACTACTTCTGAGACTGTAGTGGTTTTATTTATGTTAATATCGTATTGTATTGTATGTTAACCGGGAACCTAGAAACGACGGAGAAGCTCCGTCCCCGCCGCAGCCGCAGTGGTCCACAACCCCACGACGACTACCGCAGTCCACCCCTCCATCGCCCCACACCGAACCCAAGATTATTCTGCGGTTCGGCGCCCGGTGGACCCCCCAGGGAACGTCTCACACCAGTTGAATGTAACCCCTATGTTTGCGTGGTAGAGTAATAGTGGTGTAAGAGCACGTGGAGAAATTGTTTGAGCAGCAATCACCGACATAGTGTAGCTGAGGCGGAATAAGGGGAACCATCCCGCATTCGCCGAGGCAGATGGAAAACCGCCTGAAAACCATCCACAGACCGGCCGGCTCACCGGACCTCGACGTAAGTCCTCCGGGCGGATTCGTGCCGGGGACCAGGCGCTCCTCCCCTCTCCGGAAAGCCGTGCGTTAGATCGCTCGGCTAACGGGGTGGGCTTATTTATGTTTATTACTAACCCTTCACTACTCTGAAAAATTTCCACTTGACATTAACATCAACAAAAATTATTACTTTTTGTACATATTATTTACCTTAGGTAGTAGTTAAACCCGTCACGAAGTTTATGTGCTGTAAGTACACAGATATGTAAACTTTGAGACAGGATTTACTGCAAGAGCATCGATACACATCGGAAGTGGATGCCTCGATCTTTAAAATTGTGCGTTTTGTCTTGCACTCGGCAATAAAGCTGTGAAAACGTATTACACTGATCAAATGTTTTTATAAGAGTCCTCCGCAATAAAAGAGGAGAATATTAGAAGTGCTAATAAGTAATACAAATTTACATTTGTGTTCCAATTTGTTTATCGTACAGTAAAATCATAAATTATTTATTTATAACTCACAAGATACCAATAAATACCACAGGGAGAAGTTACATGGGAAAATTGATACATTGTCAGATAATTGAAAAATTACTTCTAGACAGGTTTCAGCAATTGCGTGTGACTATATTTCTCGTCAACCATTTGGTCCTGTGGAAGGGATTTTCCAGCCTTACTTGACAACGACGGTATCCTCCAGCAAGATAAATGTCCGTGTCAAAAAGACTGGAATCGTGCTATATTGATTGCGCAGAATAATAGTGAACTCGCAGTGATGCGTTGGTCACGAAATTTGCCTCTTCTGAACGCTAGGGAACAAATGTAGCACGCATTCGGGCACCAAACCCGTGTCCGCACAGCTGTAATCTGCGCAAGTGCATGATCTGTGCTTAGGTATCTAACTCCACATACGTCCGAAAACCTACCAAGGTCTTGTAGAATATATTCAAGGCAGAAAATCTATTGTACTGCGTTTCGTTATTTAGCAAATGCTCATATTGTTTGGACTCACAAGAACATGTTTCCCTTGTATAAACTTGGCAAATTCTACAATAATATGAAATGATCCTTCGAAGTTAATAAAATACCAAGATTATGAAAGTATTTGTCTGAATAGTATCTCCTCATTTATATGGGTACACCGTGTTGTCAGTGGTAGCTAAATAGTATACATCCGAAAGGCCGATGAATAGAATATCTTATATTCTGTGACTTAGGTTTCCTGTTTGTACCAGTCTGGGTAACTGTCGAAGATATTATGATACATGAATGTGTACCGGAACTCGAAGATTTTCTGCGATATGTGCTCTTGTTGTTACATAGGACAAACAGGACGTGCCTTTACAACAAGATATAAAGAACGCCTTTTCACCTTTTAAGAAAAAATGGCACTAGCTTCCAAAATTTGTCTTTTGCCGACCATCTTCTGATTACAGGTCACGCGCGTAAAGCTATTTCCGATATCAACATCTTGCAGACAAAGAAGAAAGGGCGTAGACTAGATATTCTTAAGAATTAGAGATTTTTAAACACATTCCTCGAAATGAAAGCCTCATTCTCAATGAACACCTGCAGTTTCGCAACAAAAGTTTCTTCAGCGCTATAAAGCCGTAACTTTTTACATTTAGTTTCCGGTCTCCTGGGGTAATTCATCGAAATGTTTCCATCTAAGTCATCTCGTAATTTTTCATTTATTGAAAGGTTTATTGGCTGTATTTCAAGTTATATCGTTTTCTACAGGATCTGTCATTCAGCCCTTTCTGTATTATCAATAATGACGTTTTTATGCTTCAAACAGTACTTCTAAGAACTGATGTACACAAAATGTTACTTTATCTGTCACTGTTAAACAAAATATTGCCTTTTTACATTATGAACTGAACAATATTCATTATAATTTTCGCTTGTCTACCTTTGAATCTTAGGTAACCTACGGCTGCTAGATAGCGCTCGCACTGCAATGTCATGTCACCTGCGGCGCTTGTGAACGCGAGTGCCTCAGTCTTTTGCAACCTGTGGCTATACAGGTATGAGCAGCTCTTAGAGGCTCGCCTTCGCACATTCCTGTCAAACATTTTGTGACTAAAGCCCTTCTGGCTTGTTATTTATTTTATAAGTGACGTGTAAGTACTCTCTCTGTCCTGTACTGTCTTGTATGGTTTATACAGGGTGAAAAGTATTTAAACCGACAAACTCTGGGAGGTTGCAGGGGACATCAAAACAAAAACTTTTCCCTAATGTAATTTTTTCCTATGAGGATTATTTAAACCGATGGAGGCCGTATTACGCTCTTCAGTTTTAGAGGCCGTACTGCGATCTTCAGTTGTAGGCAACTGCTGTCCACCAGTGTAGTAGTGCACTGTTTCTGTTTACTAATGGAGCGATACACCTGGCTTGAGCACACTGATGTGGTTGGTGCGTACTACGTATCGCACCACAACGGACGAGCTGCACAGCAGGTTTATCAACAACAATATCCTAATCGCCGTATCCCGAATCATACGACCTTTGCTACTGTGTACCAACGTCTGCGTGAGACCAGGTCATTTAGCAGATTCCCTGGACAGGGACGCCGTAGCACGGTAAGAACGTTGCAATTTGAGGAAGCTGTCTTGCAGCATGTGGAGCGGGATCCTTCAATCAGCACTCGTGCAATTTCACGTAACCTGGGGACGAATCAGACGAAAGTAAGAACACTCCTTCGAGACCAATTGTTACGTCCATTTCAATTACAGCGTGTGTACAACCCGAAACCAGTTGATTGTCCACCCAGAGCAGTGGTACCTGGAACTGTGTGAAATGCATCCTACATTTCCATCCTTTATGTTGTTTACCGATGAAGGAACGTTCGGGCTTGATGGAGTCTTCAACATGCACAATTCGCATGTTTGGAGTGAGGATAACCCATATGCCACAGTTACTAGCGCTCATCAAGTGCGGTTCTTTGTTAATATGTGGGTCGGTGTTGTAGGGGACTGTTTAATTGGCCCGTATCTGCTGCCTAGGCCGTTAAATGGCAGGAACTATTACAATTTTCTCGCCAGAGCATTGCCAGAATCGCTTGAAGACGTCCCGCTCCCTACTAGACAACGCATGTGGTCCCACCATGACGGGGCGCCGGCACATTTCAGTCGTCGTCTGCGTCGATTCCTGGACCGACGGTTCCCAGAAACGTGGCCTGGCAGAGGTCGTCCTGTACCATGTCCTGCTCGATCCCAAGATATGTCCCCTCTGGACTCTTTTGTGTGGGGAGAGATGTGCAACCTTGTTTACGCAACTTCTGTTGCATCAGAAGGGGATGTGGTTGCCCGGATAGCAGCAGCAACAGAAACAATTCAGGATACTCCTCAGGTTTTTGCCCGTATCAGACAGAACATGATCCGACGGTGTAAACTTTGTGAGACCTGAGTTTCTCCAGGCGTAAACTATGTTCAAAGTACTTACGGGCATTCAGCCAGGTTGAATTTTCGACAACTGCCGATATTTCGGCGGATGCACCCTCCGCCATTTTCAAGGCTTAACTGCAACGACCAGACGAAGTGCAGAAAACACGAGAGCTCGGTTCTGCGAGTCTAACAGAAAAGATAACACACACCTAAACAAAAGCCACCAAAGATAGCTCTGACTTCGTTCATCTTTGGTGGCTTTTGTTTAGGTGCGTGTTATCTTTTCTGTTAGACTCGCAGAACCGAGCTCTCGTGTTTTCTGCACTTCGTCTGGTCGTTGCAGTTAAGCCTTGAAAATGGCGGAGGGTGCATCCGCCGAAATATCGGCAGTTGTCGAAAATTCAACCTGGCTGAATGCCCGTAAGTACTTTGAACAGGTGTACACTTTGTTTACGTGTCAATGGAGGCATTTTTGAACATCTACTGCAATTGAAATTTGGATGTGTTAATGTGGTGTCTCTTGGTCATAAAAAATGGAAAAGTGTTTGTTGGTTTAATTAGTTTTCCATCAGAGAAATGTTTTCTACTGGTTTAAATACTCCTCATAGGCAAAAATGACATTAGGAAAAAATATTTGTTTTGATGTCCTCTACAGTTTCCCAGAGTTTTTCGGTGTAAGTACTTTCCACCCTATATAAAAAAAATTTTCTACCGACAAATTTTTAATGTCTAAATGTCTAAATTCTGACGAAGGCACTCTTAGAATGTTGACTAATAAGACTAAAAAATTGTGACCGAGGGCTCATTTGTTTCAATTTTACTCTCCAGCTTGTTTTGGTGTTCGGGGGCGTTGGTTGTTAAACGCGTGAGAAAGCTGTGAGTATATTCCAGTGGAGGAAAGCTCTGTAATGCCGTCTCATTAGACACTCCTTTGGGAAGTGCCACATTGGGTGGGAAATCGGCTCACGTTCATCGCAGCAACAAGGCGAGGTAAGTAACGCCCCTGAGCAGGAGGGAGCGCCACCGTTGTGTCGGTAGTAAACTTGGCTGAGATACGGCGCACGTGATCTGCACGGTGAGACGCAATTATCTCACTCGGGGGACAGGCGGCGAGCGCGACCTTCCTGCTGGGAGTGCAGCCAGCGCACCGTATAAACAGCGCCGGCAGCCAGCTGGCGGGCCATTAAGGCCTCCCTCCTCAAGTGTCTTCTCCGGGGCGCTCGCTCTCGTTTATCAGCAGGTCGAACAACTGCGCCCTTTAAATGGTAACAAGCTTCCCTAATGACGCTGCAAATTAAACTCTTAAATACTTAAAAACAACCAAATACAAGCAGAAGTAATCTCCGATCCCGACTGAAGATTCGAAAACCTAATGTGGGTAACTTTTAAGAGAAGAAAGATACGCTGCTGACCGCAAAACTTCCAACACCGTGAAGATGGCATGCAACAAACCTCAAACTGGCTTATAGTGTTCTACGTGCTATGGCTCTGAGCACTACGGGACTTAACTTCTGAGGTCATCAGTCCCCTAGAACTTAGAACTACTTAAACCTAACTAATCTAAGAAAATCACACACATCGATTCCTGAGGCAGGATTCGAACTTACGACCGTAGCGGTCGCAAGGTTGCAGACTGTAGCGCCTAGAACCGCTCGGGCGCACCGCACGGCTTCGATATTTTATTTTATTAGTTACTGCTTACAGTTTCGTCACCTGCTACCCGAAATACAATGCCAGTCGTACTTTCACATAACAATAGAAAATCTATACAAATGTTATTATCATTCAGTCGAAGGCTGATCATTCGAGTATTTTTAATAATTAGTGAAACTAATCGCAAAGGGAAGAGAAAATTAAAAAATATTAAATGAAAAGAAGAAAACACGGAAAACCCTTACAGGTTCTACGGAAGTATCTGATTACTAAATGCATGTGCTTTGACCCGTGACAACTTTGTGGTGTTGTGTGACGTCATTGAGGAGTGACATTTTTAAAACAGAGTGAGTTTCCAGAGGGCGCTCTGGTGGGGGATGTTTGCCTTTCTAAATATATTGAAAGTGATGTTAGTTCGGCATTGCACTTCGTGTTGAGGGTTACTTGATGTTTTGGGAATTTGTTTACGTTGTGTTGGCAGTGAGATGCGTTTATGTTGTTAGTTACTGGCTATTGATTAGTTTTCGCTTTTGAAATTGCTAGTTCGTCGTGTTGTTAATGGTTTGAAGGTTTCTCTTTTGCACGCGCCCATTTGTCTTTGTGTGTTTATGTGTGTGTGTGCGTGTGTTTATGTGTGTGTGTGTGTGTGTGTGTGTGTGTGTGTTTCGTTTCCAACTATGCATGGATCTTACAACGAAGTTTAGTAGTCACTCATTGTTTACTGCTATAGGTGGATGGTGCTTAAAATTAAATTTCTCAAGTTTTTTGCCCTCTCGGCGGAATGTGCGAAGTGTCAGCAGTGCGCTGAATCTATGTAATTGAGCAGTGTCTATGCTTCCCAAACAAGTGTCTAGCGTATATGGCGGTATTTTTAGTGGGTTTCAGTATTGGTTAATTTGGTTTGGGAGTGTGTGTGTTTGTGTGCACGTGCGCGCGCGTGCGTACGGGTGTATATGTGTGAATAAATTTATTTTTCAGCTGACTTTGTGTAGTAAGTAGGTCTTTAAGCGATTTAGATCTTTATTGTTTGAAGCACAGCTTGTTTTTTTTTTATATTCATAATGTTCTTTGACATCTGAGTATTGAAATTTAAATTGGTAATTGAAGTTCATATTTAGTGGTTTAGTGCTATAGGTATCGTGGTGCTGTGGGAGTTATTTTGTTACCGTTACGTTGTGATAATAGTTCTGCTACGTTATTAACAGACATTAACATGTGGCCTGTCCGTTACTGTATATTACGCGTTAGGTATTATTAATTAATAATGCTCTGTCCTCAGTCACAATTTTTTTCTGTTCTTGTTGTTCAACGTGATTCCGAGCTACAGCTTCATTTTCACGGACTGTATGCCTATAATAGACGTTACATCTTCTTCAATATCTCACCAAACAGAAACCGAGCGACATAGTTCTTAGACGAGACAAGATGCACTGCACCCAGGATTAATGAGAAAATGCTATAGAAATTTGAGAAATAAACTCAAGTACCATTTTACTATGCGTCTGACCACATAGCTTTGATATTCTGCACTGGTGAAGAATTTCCATATTTCCACGTAAGTTTTGAAACTGTTCAACAAGCTTATGATAGTGTTACGTGACTCATATGCAGCATATATAACCTATTTCACGGTGATATATTGGATTTACTTTAATGTATTATGTAAATCTAACATTTTCTCATTAATTCCGCCTGACATATACATTAACTCGTTAAATCTAACAACTCTTTCTGTTACTGTTCGGTGAAAAGCAGAAACAGCTGTAACGCCCATTTTGACCATGCAACCCTTGAAAATGGATTTGCAGCTTCGAAACCGGTTGAACGGCGATTAAAAATTTAGAGTTTGTGACTGACGACGAAATATGAGTAACCAGTAATTTCTAGCATACAGTTCTGCAGGTTGTGTGTTGTTGGTATTGTGAGGTTCGTATGACCTATAGGGTAAAGGTTAAATGAAATTAGCGCTATTGGTTTTTATGGTTGACGATCAATGACTTTGCTGTTACACATCGTTGGATTCGCCTCGATAGCCGCTATTATAAAGTAAGTACCAAACTATACCATGTCGTTTAAAAAAGTAAAGTTGATTTTCATGTCTCTGAAGCGACCGCACCTAGCAACAAAAAACCAGTCATATTATGGCCCCCGTTGTCCAATGCAACTTTTTTTTCAGCTCCCATCATACTTTCGGAGTTATTCTTGGTGGCAATAGTTAGTGACTCGCCTTGTATAGTGACATTAAGGTCGCTATAATGTGTATGGTGGAAATAGGGATGTCCGACATGGGTCACAGATGTGTGGAATAGGACACTTCAGTATTACTCCTTTAAACCACGATATTACGTTTGTTAAGCATCTAGACTATCATCGCAACAGATGGCTAACGGACAGCTCCCAGTCTTAAGCACTGGGAGAAAATGAGGTTGAGGGAGATACGTTCTTCAGGATGCCCCCGTTGCGGAATTCTACATACATGACTCATGCTACCAATACTTACTCATATGCGAGTGAGGTCCCCATTTGCAGGGGACAGCATGCCAAATCTCTAGAACCGGAATTCCATGACTTCCATGCTACCGCCAAACAAATGTGAAGCGGCCCCGCATCAGCCTTGCGAAAGCACCACAGGTAAGCAAGAACCATCGTCCGCAGTCCCAGTGGAGACAACCAATCGAATCTGACGGATTCGCCACAGTAATCCCCCTGGGAGCCTGCTTCTACTGGGAGACCCACATAACTCAACTGTAAGTTTCCATTCATACTGCGATTGCTGCAACGTTGTTGTTCATATATTCACTGCTTTTTGTCGTCGTCTGTAGGAAAGAATTCCTGCTTCGGTGAATCTTCGGTGAATCTTCGGTGATATTCATTCACTCACTCACATTATTCGTTTCAGAATTATCACTTACAGCTGTGTTTAAAAAAAATGTTTCAAACGGCTCTGGGCGCTATGGGACTTAACATCTGAGGTCATCAATCCCCTAGAATGGTGCCAGATATTTGAGCCTACAGATATTAAAATGTTTGAGACTCTAGTATAATATGGTCTGATGTACCAACGTCGCCATTTGCACACGTATTTGTTGACGTTTCTATATCTTGTATAAATATTTAGGGTTTGGCACATATCCTGCCAGGTAGTGAATCATGACTTTAGGTGAATTTACATAGGTCATAAGTATCCTCTCCTTGATGTTTGGAAATATGCTATATAACCTGCGACCTGTATGTTACTGTTACAGTCTTTTCGCCCCTTAACCGTTTTCGACAAAGTTAATTACTGTTTTACAATGGTATATTGATAATTTTTACTTTATGGACCGTCGGACAGCAACTGAATGAAACACAATTTTCGTGTCATACGCGTTACGCCTTTATTTTCTGCAAGGCATCTTCAGTGGCAGGTTGCGTGGATGATTTTCTACATATTACGCTCCTGTTGCATTTTTGGTGTTGTTCATCTTATAAATGCCAATTTAAGGTTTTTTCCCACATTTCACAGCACTATGAGGAAGACAGGACTAAGAAAGTTGAAGATGTTAATCACTGTTTGTTACTAACTAGCCCGTTATTTCTCTCATCTGGGGATGATTACCTTCGTGGAGCCAATACAGAAATCCTCTGTATCTGACGGTAATATCCACTAGACACACCCTTATGTGACTAATAGCGACTCACCAGCGTTGTTCCCTTAGGTTCCTATGAGTCTCTGCAGCACACTCCTCTGCTTAGGTCTTTAGATTGACTAGCACCTATTGTATTGCAATTGCATGCCCAGATGCTGGCACATCCTATGAGAGTATTGAAAATTCCATCATGTTAGAGTCTAAGGTGTTGAAAAGCGATGTTAAAGACTTGCCGACATCTGCATAACGTTGGTTACTTTACGACCTACCAGATGTTTGTGTGTGAAAGTTACGCATGCCCAGTTATCTTACACAGCTCACTGCGCCGCACTGGGGTTGCTCAATTCTCAGGGTAAGACTCCGCGAGCGGGTTAGGATGCCTTTGTGTAGCAGGTGAGTAGTCTTTCTTTTTTGCGATTTCTAGTTTACTATCTTAGCGCCAGTTTTGCACCAGAGCAACCAAATTACACACTTTTCTTTCTAGCCTGGCTCTTGAGTTCTTTGCCTCCAGAACCAGTAGGTCTTCGGCATAGGCTATTACTCCCAAAGCTGGAGCATTTTCATTCAGAGCTCTTAGCAATGCCTGGATGTGTGCAACCGCATAATGCAGGTAAGAGTAACACCATTTGTAGTCTGTATATAAGAAATATTACGCAGCAGGCCTCTAATTCAGAAAACGCATTTGAATCATTTGAATATTTCTTATTCGGGAAAATATCCTGTTACACGTTTTATAAGAACAAGAAACGTCTACTGCCATATGACGGAATACAACCTGCCACATTGCGGTTCATGGGTACGCGATATTGCTGTTCGCGTTTGGCGTGATTCAAGAACTGGCACGCTGATGTGGAATCGATGGTTTCAAGTAAGCTATTTAGAATACCAAGTATGACCTCAATAACCCCACGCGACTTGAGCCTGAGAGAACAGACAAATTTTTCATAAGCTCTATTGGATCATGTAGCCAGGACTCTGACATTGAGAGATCAAATGCACAACGGGGGTAATATACACTGAGAGCACCACGAACAACTACTGTTGCAACTTCCATTTACAGGGTAGGAGGGATGCTGGTAGTGGACTCAAAAGTGGCAGCACGATATCTTTTCAGACTAGTTCTGATCGTAAGGACACCATCACGATAGACAAGAGATTTCCAAACTTTTCCTCAGATGGAGAAATTTGAGAATGCTGGTACTTTGATGAAGCAAATCGTTAAATTTTAAGATTAATAAAATTAAAAAAATAAAAAGTACTTTTTTATTTAATGACGATTTGAATTTTAAATCATAACGAATAGCACTGATATGATAAAAACTTTTAAAAAAAATTAGTGTCGCCTAAAAGCCAAAAAAAAGGCGCAGTTTCATTGATGATTTTTCTTGGAGCACCTATCGTCTACCCACAGAACATCAGTGTTCAGAGGAACACAGTTTGGGAAACCCTGTGATAGACACATACGTTCGTTGAGGTCCACAGAAGAACTCATGTTGCCAGCTTGCATTTGTCATTCTCATAAAACTAGCGTCATGGTGTATATGACACGATCAATGTTACTTCGCATAGAGTGTAATTTTAACATAATCTTTCATGAACGTAAAGCTTTACCGCTCTTTTTGTCCTTGTCATCCTAGCTTGTGTCCGATTGTTACCTTTGACAGCACTCACCTACTGAAAACATTTGATCATGCTTTGAGAGGGGAAGGAGGGGGGTGACGGGGGGGGGGGGGGGAGACACTGGCTCATCACCACTCGCTAGCCACTACGGTTGATGAACTCTGGCACAGAGATGTTGCAGGTGGAATGCAACACCCACATCTGTCATTCTAAATCAGTTCGCACTGATGCCCGGTCGGGACAGAGCTACAGTTACCACCAGAGGTGGCAGCACCATGTACTAAATTTTCTATTCTGATTGTCCCCCAAATGATCAAAATATCCAACATTACATTCTTTCTACTACACGTCTATGAACAACAAGCAAAATTTCGTAATTATTTGTCCTTTGCTATGTTTCAGTGACATGTCAGCAGTGTCATAATGCAGATGGAACGGAATATGTTCTGTCAGAAGGTATGCACATTTTGACAGGTTGTACTCGAGGCGGAAAAAAGTGCCGAATGCCTCAAAGAACGGTGAAACTCCTAGGTCAAGAGGAATACCTATTCAGAAAAAAATTCAAACGTTCTATTGGAAGCTATTTTGGACTTTAAATAAGCGTATAATTTATGAAGGACATTTCCCAGACTAATGGAATATTGGATATATTAGTGGGAACTACAGTGAAGGCGACTATCGTGATTGTGAAACAATAGAGTTGTATATACGGTACAAGTCAAACAGCAAGGTCGTAGATCCGTGTGTTAAAGAGCAGAATTGGAAAAAAATTGGTAAAAGATTTATAGAAGGAAAACAGGTATAGAGCAAGATCCAACCTTGACAATATTTTACTTAATTAACTGATGGAGAAAAGTTAGGGAGCATTCTAGATACACACTTATTTGGATATCTCTTATGTACCATTCTCCTTGATAGACTGCTTGAGAAGTGCAGTTGAATAAATATTGGCAAGCTTGGTTTAAGAAAGAGTGAGGGCGGGACAACGATCACCTCCACTCATTCATCACTGCTAAGCCCAACGTGCCGCCAACTGTGTGGCTGGACAACAGCTCTCTGAAAATTTTGGTAATTTAAAATCATGTAACATATTACTAAGAAGGAGAAGAAAAATATGAACAAAATTAGTTTAGAATATGAACTTCCTCAATTCAATAGCTCACACAAAAATCTGTATTTTAAGGACGTCTTGCATCCTCAAAAGTCTAAAGACACAAAGCTGAAATTTGTGTAGCGGAACTGGTCTTTGATGGTGGTTCATACTGGGTTCAGAGACGCGCACGCATTTTCAGACACTACTTTGTTTTCCAGCAGGCCAACGAAAACTAAATCCACAGAGTGAAGACAAGTGTCACATACAAATACGCACAGCAGATCCACCCTCTTATTCAAAGAGTAGCAACACTACACTGAGGTGATACAACGTCATAGGATAGCGATATGCTCAAATAGATGTGGCGGAAGAACCGAGCACGCAATGCATAAAAGGATAAGACGTTGAAGAGCTGTCATTTGTACTCGAGTGATTCATGTGAAAGGGTTTTCGACGTGGTTATAGCTACACGACGAAATGAATAGAATCTGAACGGCGGCATTACGGACAGGTCAGTCCACTTCATAGTCGTTGTTGTTGTTGTGGTCTTCAGTCCTGAGACTGGTTTGAAGCAGCTCTCCATGCTACTCTATCCTGTGCAAGCTTCTTCATCTCCCAGTACCTACTGCAACCTACATCCTTCTGAATCTGCTTAGTGTAGTCATCTCTTTGTCTCTCTCCACGATTTTTACCCTCCACGCTGCCCTCGAATTAGGGAATTCAATATCCCGAGATCATCGCAGCAGAGAAGGTGCCGGAAGTACCAAATTTGAGGCATTACGTCTCACCACGAACAACGGAATGGCACAAGGCCACAACTGTTCGCGACTAGTTTGAAGAACATTCTGGACAATTAGCGCGAATGATTTGGCCACCCTGACTTCCCGACACGAATTCCATCGAACATTTATAGGACATAATCGAGAGGTCAGTTTGTGCACAGTATTCTACACCGGCAACACTTTCGGAGTATAGGGGCAACATGGCTCAATATGTCTGCAGGGTCCAACAATTTGCTGCACTACACCGGTCAGAAGGAGATCCGACACAGTATCAGGTGGTATGCCATGACTTGCGTCACCATAGTGTAATATGCGTTGACGCTTTTACGTGGTGAGATTCGCCCTTGTCGTGTTTGGGGTACGTATGTACGCTTAGAACATAGCAGTGCACGAATCCGACAAACTGGGACCGATTGCCCTCATGTTCAACTTTAAACCCCGTTTGCAGTAGCCAAACGGTCTACTACCTGAGCGGGTCGCCATCTATTTTAGGGAAAAATGGGAAGGCTCGCCCATAAAGACTGGCGCAAAAGTATAATATTTGTAGGCGGTCAACCGCACTTCCGCTGGGGGACAGAGTGCAGATTCAAATCTTCGCCTTTCTATTAGGGGAGGGGATAACGTGATGGGTAAACTGCTACCCAGGTTGATGGGTCCGGCGCAGATTTCACACTTCGTGTCGCCGGTACACTGCTCGTCAAGCAGCTGGGTATCAAGCGAATATTAAGGGCACACATGTCTCAAATGAAACGTTGTCACTATGGGTTTGAGACGCGGAATACTTTGAGTGGAGTTTGTATGCCGAGAAGCAGTGTCGGGTACCACGGTTGTGTATGTCCCCGCTGATGGTGACGTAGCCTCGTTTGTTGCAAGCTGTTATGAAGGTTTTTTCTTAACATTGTCAGACTTTAAGTTAGTGTATATATGGGGTTTTCAGCTGTCACCCTCTCCCGCAATTCTGCGTCTAAGGGGCAGGGGGGAAGGGGAATGCTGTGACGGTATAACCCGTCACTACGTACACCAGTTGAAAACCCCCCGGCTTCTCCCAGTGCCTGAAGGGCTGGGGATCGTAACTAAAGCATGGACCACCATAACTGCTAGTGACGCTGTGTCGCGAGCCGGAGCAGCGTCGGCTGGAAAGGCTCCTTGTGCGTGCCCAGCAAATTGAAAACACCGCCTCACAGAAAGATGCCGGGTGGGGGTACCCTAGGGGAGTAGCGAGGTTGTGCCTGTCGTCGGCGGTACTGGAGACTACCTCAATATGTCTCTTGGTTCAGAAACTAAGAAGAAGCATTAAGATTGCTCCCGAGGTCGTCTATGACTGTCGGATGCAGACTTGTGGCCTGTGGGAAAACTGGCAGCCACTGCCAAGTTAAAACCAAAGCGTGGTGGTCGTTTCAGCAAGTGAGTTAGCCTGAGTTGCGTACAGTTGTACCTGCGTGCAGTTGTATTTTGTTTATATGTGGCAGCCTTAGGCCGCATCCAGTTCCTTGATAGCATCCCCATCTGTGTCTAAACCCGGAACAGAGTTTTTACTGTAATTGTTCTGGTTCATAGTAACCTGGTGCCTGAAGAGGGTTTTTACTGGGATTAAAAATTTGAACTCGTTCATGATAACTGAAGCTATGACACACATGAAGGTATTTACCTGGTGCCTTGTATTAGCTGGTTGTGAATGTGTATAGAAGAGGAAAAGCAGATTAGTGTTTAACGTCCCGTCGAGAACATGGTTATTAGCGAGGGAACACAAGTTCGGATTAGGGAAGGATGGGTTCAAATGGCTCTGAGCACTATGGGACTCAACTGCTGTGGTCATCAGTCCCCTAGAACTTAGAACTACTTAAACCTAACTAACCTAAGGACATCACACACATCCATGCCCGAGGCAGGATTCGAACCTGCGATCGTAGCAGTCGCACGGTTCCGGACTGCGCGCCTAGAACCGCGAGACCACCGCGGCCGGCGGAAGGATGGGGAAGATGATTTTCTGTGCATGTGTTAAACCATTCCGGAATTTTCCTGAGGCGACTTAGGGAAATCAAAGAAAACCGAAATCAGAATGGTGAAGCCCAGGTTTGAATCGTCGTCCCCCCGAAAGCTAGTACTGTGTGATAACAACTGCTCCACCTCACTCGGTTCGAAAATGGATCTCGATCAGCAGCTTTATTTCGAAAAACTGGTAACTGCCGTAGTAGCTGAATTTATAGGTAAAATTTTTTGGTAGGCACTTACAGTGCCAGTTTGAGATTAACTGAAACTGGGTATTGACCAGGGTTGTGCTTTGAATTCAATCTGCTAATGTTCTGCTTTAACTGGAACTTTAATGGATAATTTTGGCTATGCACCGCCAGTTCCAGTTCATTGTAACAGGCTGGAGCTTGGCAAGTGGCTGCAGAGTGAATATACTTGGGGCTCGAAATTTTCTTATTAATACTTTATAGCGGTTGCCGTCTCATGACCATAGGAACGGTCCCAAGTAATCAATACAAAGCCTCTCCAAAGAACGCGTGCGAACATTTGACGCGAGGAAAACTTAGTGAGGATTAGTATCTGGTTTGCTCATGCCACAAGCCTTTGAAACGGCCACCATACCCCGTAATTATACCCTTGTCCATGCCCTCCGATGTGAAGTGTTCTCTTATATTCATTCTTGTTTTAAAGATGCCAGGATGCCCCAATACCTTCTCACTACACTACTTAGAAACGAGAGGGACTAAATCGTTGTATAATTCCACGAAATCCCCACAGCCACCGCTGACCGAATATCATATAACATTGTCTGTTAAATTGTTGGTGCTAATTATTATGTCTTTTCGGATCCACTCCTTCAGTCTGGAACCGCGCGAATCCTGTCTCGGGCATGGATGTGTGTGAGGTCCTTAGGTTAGTTCTAAGTTCTGGGTGACTGATGACCTCAGATGTTAAGTCCCATAGTGCTCGGAGCCATTTGAGCCATTTTGAACCGCTCCTTCAGCTGACTAAGGACGGGATCGGCATCCTGTCACAATAGTGGGAATTAAGATAGTAAGGCGCCCATGTGCTCTTCCGACGGATATAGTTCTTCCTCGGCCATAATGCCCTCCTCCTTTTCATCAGACATACTGCGGAGGTTATCTGTTACAACATTCTTCGCTTCCACGAATCTGCTTGAAAGTAAATATAAAGGCCGACAGCTGGACCAGCCACCATGCTATAAAACCAGTGCTCTGTGGCCTAGCCAGCATCCGGCTGTTGGGCTGGTTATCGATCTCCGACTGGTTTCTAGGTACATACGGATTTTTTCCATGGCTGTTAACGCAGCCCACGTCTAGATTTCAGGTATTGAATATTTCGTTTCGAGAAAATTCAGCAACCTCCTTCTCCTGCATGCTGTAGTAGTAGCACCGCAGCCACAACAGGCATCGAAGCATCGGGTTTCATTGTGCATTCACGACTGAAATCTGGCATAACAAATACCAGATCAGACGCAAAAGCCTTTTTTAAGTTCCTCAAAAGGCAACTTGTATAGAGGCGCCCAGTATAAAATTGTTAGGTGGCGAAATCAACTGGGCGAAATTCGGCACGAGCCGACGGAAGAAGTTGGCGATTCTAATGAACCAAGCTATCTCCCGAGGCATGAATGCAGGACAGGCATTACCTTTTTATTTAATTACCTTTCTGTTTAATTTTGTATAGTCCACTGCCGGATGCACTCAATCTGTGCCATTGCCTGCCTAGCCAAGCCTTCCACTAATCTCTTATCTATCATGAGCGTAATCTGTTTCTTCCACGGAGGGGGAGAATCTTTATGAAGATGTCTGACAGGAATACTATTCGCCAACTCTTCTCTCTTCCCCATTCTGTCCGACAACACATCGTCGAACTGTTTTCTTAATTTGTAAACCACTGAGCTCGTCAAGGTTCAAGATGCTCCAAATTGTAGCGGTCCAATGATGCAGAATTTCAGACCACAAGACGATACCCTTGTCTTTCTGAGTAGGTGCTGGCTAAACGTGTAGGCATGTGACCCTCCTCCAGAGCAGAACCAAGCCGACTGATAAAAGAAATCAACACCAAGTATGGTGGACGCAGGCAGATTGTGTGCAATGCTCACCATAAATTTGCAAGTGATGTTTTGAACACATGTCTTTATCGAAAGCTCCCCAAGAAACTACTTTTTTAAGACCTGGCCACCTATACTCGTGTGTTGTGGTTCCCAAGTTTGGGAAATTTAGAACCGTACTCAGCTTCGCTAATGACACTAAACGAACTTATTGAATCTAAAACTGGATGCACATAGGACCTTCATTGCATCTCATGCACAGATACGGCAGCTTTAAGTCAGACGTCACCCTGATTCGCCTTGAACACAGTACCTTTGACACTCCATCTTTCGCGTTGTGTCAGATGGCTCCTCTACTCCGAGCCTAAGTGAACGTTTTAGCTACATGACCTTTCTGCTGGCACCGGTAACTTCTAGGGTCATTCCAGCGTGCTCTGCCCTCCTGTTCGCATTTGTTCTACCCACCAGCCGACACGTTAGTACATAATCGTATGCAGTCGGCATTTGTAATTGCTTCTACCTCAATGATCATACTCTCTAACCGCTCAAAACCGACCAGTCTATCACAAAGGATAACCCCAGATCGATCATTCAAATGCATGACTTTCAAAATGTTAACCACAACCTGGCATTCAGTGAATTCCAAAAACATGCTTTGTATAGAGTATCGCATCATTTTCACATAATCCTCTAACGATTCCACATCATCCAGAACACCAAAATACTTCCTCTCAATTAACTGCTAACCAGCACGAGCTGATAAGAGATTCCTACCGATTGAATGCCTAAAATAATGAAGTGGAACTCGACTTTGCATAACCTGGCTCATTACTTGTTCAAGTCGTACAGATATCATAGGGTTCAACAATTAATGATACTGCTCTTTTCTCAGATTTAACATTTCACTCCGATCCTGTAATTCGAAAAGAAAATCTAACCCTCGAACCTACTCCTTGCTGATATGGCCGACAACACTGTCCCTTCTTTGAATTGGCTGGTCAAGGGATTCGGTACTTTGGTAAACATGTCAAAGAACCCGTGGTGTCTCGTAACACGTTTGCTAGCTTTCCCATTTGCAGACGAGGGTATTGCTTCACTGTCGGTCGTCAGAACGACGTTGTTCATCCCTTGCACTATTTCTAACGATTCGTTCATTTGAACTTGCAACTCCGTGGAACGTGATTCCGTACTGTATCCTACTCATTAACTCATCAACCTGCCCTTGTAATTATTCATAAACCGACATAGTCGTATCGGCGCCACGAAAATCTTGGACTCTACTCCTGTAATGGACAGCACACGCCCCAATTCTAACAAATTGCTCGTTCGAAGTCTCAGACAATTCAAGAAAAGACACTTAACATGTAGTTTCAGGTAATCCACAAGCACTACTAGAGGTGACGCTACTAGGGCTGTTGGTAAAATATCGATATATCTATAGCTTCTCAGGAAATATCGATACATATCAGCGATATTTTCTTCCCTACATATCGATATCGAAGTGGCAATATAGAGGCTGATATTTTTGTTTTTTGCTATATTTTTTTAGTTTTCGGTAAATATTTGAAACTATTCTTTTGACATCGGAGGTTCCCTGAGGCTTTTTGCGGATGATGCTGTAGTATATCGACAGGTTGTAACAATGGAATATTGTACTGAAATGCAGAAAGAACTGCAGCGAATTGACGCATGGTGCAGGGAATGGCCATTGAATCTCAATGTAGAGAAGTGTAATGTGCTGTGAATACATAGAAAGATAGATCCCTTATCATTTAACTACAAAATACCAGGTCAGCAACTGCAAGCAGTTAATTCCATAAATTATCTGGGAATATGCATTAGGAGTGATTTAAAATGGAATCATCATATAAAGTTGATCGTCGGTAGAGCAGATGCCAGACTGAGATTCATTGGAAGAATCCTAAGGAAATGCAATCCGATAACAAAGGAAGTAGGTTACAGTACGCTTGTTCGCCCACTGCTTGAGTACTGCTCAGCAGTGTGGGATCTGTACCAGATAGGGTTGATAGAAGAGATAGAGAAGATCCAACGGAGAGCAGCGCGCTTCGTTACAGGATCATTTAGTAATCGCGAAAGTGTTACGGAGATGATAGATAAACTTCAATGGAAGACTCTGCTGGAGAGACGCTCAGTAGCTCGGAACGGGCTTTTGTTAAAGTATCGAGAACATACCTTCACCGAAGAGTCAAGCAGTATATTACTCCCTCCTACGTATATCTCGCGAAGATACCATGAGGATAAACTCAGAGAGATTAGAGCCCACACAGAAGCATGCCGACAATCCTTCTTTCCACGAGCAATACGAGACTGGAGTAGAAGGGAGAACCGATAGAGGTACTCAAGGTACCCTCCGCCACACACCGTCAGGTAGATTGCGGAGTATGGATGTAGATGTAGGTGTAGATTAACAAAGTGGTTCTAACCAAGACTGAACATGCATCGTTTGCTTTTCAATTCTTGCTCTAAGTGGGATATGGTGGCTTGATGATATGAGGAATATCTAATAATAAATCAATGCTTAAAAATACAACTCTAAAATCGACATTATATTTACAATGTGCACCCGATATTACCCGCCAGTAAGTCGATACTTTTTCCGTGACGTATCGATATATCGATATCTCCATCCGACGTATCGTGACCCGGTAATGGTGCTTTTTAGATATCGGAATCCCGATATTTCAAAAAATACCAAGACGCAACTCATCTCGCCCGCCCGCAGGGTGGATACCGTGTCAGCCCAAGTCGCTGCGTCCCGCAGCCGTCGCGTAGGCCCGGCATTGTTGCCCGCAGTCTCACACCCTCTAATCCCAAACACAACGAAGATCGGCTTGCGTAACTCCGTCCCGCCAGGCACCTCATTCGCTATCATCAAAGATATACAAGAAGTGTCCACAAAAGTAAATTTTCCCAAAAATTAACAACAATTTATATTAATATACATATAAACCCACAACTTTTCTGTCTTTTACTGTGCTGAACACGCCTTCCAGCACCCCAGAACAGTGCTCTGCTCCCATTGTGTACAGGAACGTGTCCTTGGAGAGCAGTGGTGTTGTGCTGAGAGGTTGGCACACATTTCCAGTCTACCTTCCCGAATCGCTAACGCAAAAAGTTCCGCTTCTAAAGGGTAAGGCCCAGTCCCACTCTTAAATGCACACATTATATCCACCCTTTTGTTCAAACAGGTTTTTTTTTTTTTTTTTGGTCATGAGTCTACTGACTGGTTTGATGCGGCCCGCCACGAATTCCTTTCCTGTGCTAACCTCTTCATCTCAGAGTGGCACTTGCAACTTACGTCCTCAGTTATCTGCTTTTCGTATTCCAATCTCTGTCTTCCTCTACAGTGTTTGCCCTCTACAGTTCCCTCTAGTACCATGGAAGTCATTCCCTCATGTCTTAGCAGATGTCCTATCATCCTGTCCCTTCTCCTTATCAGTGTTTTCCACATATTCCTTTCCTCTCCGATTCTGCGTAGAACCTCCTCATTCCTTACCTTATCAGTCCACCTAATTTTCAACATTCGTCTGTAGCACCATATAATGCTGTACTCCAGACGTACATCCTCAGAAATTTCTTCCTCAAATTAAGGCCGGTATTTGATATTAGTACACTTCTCTTGGCCAGAAATGCCTTCTTTGCCATAGCGAGTCTGCTTTTGATATCTTCCTTGCTCCGTCCGTCATTGGTTATTTTACTGCCTAGGTAGCAGAATTCCTTAACTTCATTGACTTCGTGACCATCAATCCTGATGTTAAGTTTCTCGCTGTTCTCATTTCTACTACTTCTCATTACCTTCGTCTTTCTCCGATTTACTCTCAAAACATACTATGTACTCATTAGACTGTTCATTACGTTCAGCAGATCATTTAATTCTTCTTCACTTTCACTCAGGATAGCAATGTCATCAGCGAATCGTATCATTGATATCATTTCACCTTGTATTTTCATTCCACTCCTGAACCTTTCTTTTATTTCCATCACTGCTTTCTCGATGTACAGATTGAAGAGTAGGGGCGAAAGGCTACAGCCTTTTCTTACACCCTTCTTAATACGAGCACTTCGTTATTGATCGTCCACTCTTATTATTCCCTCTTGGTTGTTGTACATATTGTATATGACCCGTCTCTCCCTATAGCTTACCCCAACTTTTTTCAATATCTCGAACACCTTGCACCACTTTATATTGTCGAACTCTTTTTCCAGGTCGACCAATCCTAAGAACGTGTCTTGATTTTTCTTTAGCCTTGCTTCCATTATTAGCCGTAACGTCAGAATTGCCTCTCTCGTGCCTTTACTTTTCCTAAAGCCAAATTGATCGTCACCTAGCGCATTCTCAATTTTCTTTTCCATTCTTCTGTATATTATTCTTGTAAGCAGCTTCGATGCATGAGCTGTTGAGCTGATTGTGCGATAATTCTCGCACTTGTCAACTCTTGCCGTCTTCGGAATTGTGTGGATGATGCTTTTCCGAAAGTCAGATGGTATGTCGCCAGACTCATATATTCTCCACACCAAAGTGAACAGTCATTTTGTTGCAACTTCCCCTAATGACTTTAGAAAATCTGATGGAATGTTATCTATCCCTTCTGCCTTATTTGACCGTAAGTCCTCCAAAGTTCTTTTAAATTCCGATTCTAATCCTGGATCCCCTATTTCTTCTAAATCTACTCCTGTTTCTTCTTCTATCACATCAGACAAATCATCACTCTCACAGAGGCTTTCAATGTATTCTTTCCACCTATCAGCTCTCTCCTCTGCATTTAACAGTGGAATTCCCGTTGCACTCTTAATGTTACCACCGTTGCTTTTAATGTCACCAAAGGTTGTTTGGACTTTCCTGTATGCTGAGTCTGTCCTTCCGACAATCATATCTTTTTCGATGTCTTCACATTTTTCCTGCAGCCATTTCGTCTTAGCTTCCCTGCACTTCCTATTTATTTCATTCCTCAGCGACTTGTAATTTTCCCGGAACATGTTTGTACTTCCTCCTTCCATCAATCAACTGAAGTATTTCTTCTGTTACCCATGTTTTCTTCGCAGCTACCTTCTTTGTACCTATGTTTTCCTTCCCAACTTCTGTGATGGCCCTTTTTAGAGATGTCCATACCTCTCCAACTGTACTGCCTACTACGCTATTCCTTATTGCTGTATCTATAGCGTTAGAGAACTTCCACATCACACTTCTTTGCGTATTGATTTTTCCTGACTAATGTCTTGAACTTCAGCCTACTCTTCATCACTACTATATTGTGATCTGAGTCTATATCTACTCTTGGGTAAGCCTTACAATCCAGTATCTGATTTCGGAATCTCTGTCTGACCATGATGTAATCTTATTGAAATCTTCCCGTATCTCCCGTCCTTTTCCACGTATACCTCCTCCTCTTGTGATTCTTGAACAGGGTATTCGCTATTACTAGCTGAAACTTGTTACAGAACTCAATTAGTCTTTCTCCTCTTTCATTCCTTTCCCCTAGCCCATATTCTCCTGTAACCTTTCCTTCTACTCCTTCCCCTACAACTGCATTCCAGTCGCCCATGACTATCAGATTTTCGTCCTCCTTTACATACTGCATTACCCTTTCAATATCTTCATACACTTTCTCTATCTGTTCATCTTCAGCTTGCGACGTCGGCATGTATACCTGAACTATCGTCGTCGGTGTTGGTCTGCTGTCGATTCTGATTAAGACAACCCGGTCACTGAACTGTTCACAGTAACACACCCTCTGCCCTACCGTCCTATTCATAACGAATCCTACACCTGTTATACCATTTTCTGCTGCTGTTGATATTACCCGATACTCATCTGACCAGAAATCCTTTTCTTGTTTCCACTTCACTGACCCCTACTATATCTAAACTGAGCCATTACATTTCCCTTTCCAGATTTTCTAGTTTCCCTAACACGTTCAAGCTTCTGACATTCCACGTCCCGACTCGTAGAACGTTATCCTTTCGTTGATTATTCAATCTTTTTCTCATGGTAACCTCCACCTTGGCAGTACTCTCCCGGAGATCCGAATGGTGGACTATTCCGGAATCTTTTGCCAGTAGAGAGATCATCATGACACTTCTTCAACTACAGGCCACATGTCCTGCGGATACACGTTACGTGTCTTTAATGCAGTGGTTTCCATTGCCTTCTGCATCCTCATGTCGTTGATCACTGCTGATTCTTCCGCCTTTAGGGGCAATTTCCCACCCCTAGAACAAGAGAGTGCCCTGAACCTCTATCCGCTCCTCCGCCCTCTTTGACAAGGCTATTGACAGAATGAGGCTGACTTCTTATGCCGGAAGTCTTCGACCGCCAATGATGATTATTTATCAAAATTTAGGCAGTGGCGGGGATCGAACCCGGGACCGAAGACGTTTTGATTATAAATCAAAGACGCTACCCCTAGACCACGGCGTTCACTCAAACAGTAGCACCACTATTAATCAAAAAAGTCACGTCACAAATACGAGTCAGTCTAAGACAACAGTTGGCAAAGCTTCAGCGTCTGTTAACATGAACTGCCACTGAAGAAGCCCATCCAAGAGTTTTACATAAAACTCAAGCATATAAAAACAGAACGTTCAAATGACTCTGAGCACTATTGGACTTAACATTTAAGGTCATTAGTCACCTAGAACTTAGAACTAGTTAAACCTATCCTAAGGACATCACACACATCCATGCCCAAGGCAGGATTCGTGCCAGCGACAGTAGCGATCGCGCGGTTCCAGATTGAAGCTCTTAGAACAGCTCGGCCACACCGGCCGGCAAACAGTACGTTATCACAAATAAACCATCACTGCGATGATCAAGCTCTGGCTTCAATTATCTTCAAAGCGGTACAGATGAAGCTCACACATAATTCTTGTATAAATATTCTGTAACGCATATGTGCCATCCCTTCATATGTTTAAGCCAAATTGTTATTGTTGTTGTTGTTGTTGTGGTCTTCAGTCCGTGAGACTGGTTTGATGCAGCTCTCCATGCTACTCTATCCTATGCAAGCTTCTTCATCTCCCAGTACCTACTGCAACCTACATCCTTCTGAATCTGCTTAGTGTAGTCATCTCTTGGTCTCCCTCTACGATTTTTATCCTCCACGCTGCCCTCCAATACTAAATTGGTGATCCCTTGATGCCTTAGAACATGTCCTACCAACCGATCCCTTCTTCTGGTCAAGTTGTGCCACAAACTTCTCTTCTCCCCAATCCTATACAATACTTCCTCATTAGTTGTGTGATCCACCCATCTGATCTTCAGCATTCTGCTGTAGCACCACATTTCGAAAGCTTCTATTCTCTTCTTGTCTAAACTAGTTACCGTCCATGTTTTACTTCCATACATGGCTACACTCCATACAAATACTTTCAGAAACAAATTTCTCTTCTTCACAAACGCTTTCCTTGCCATTGCCAGTCTACATTTTATATCCTCTCTACTTCGACCATCATCAGTTATTTTGCTCCCCAAATAGCAAAATTCCTTTACCACTTTAAGTGTCTCAGTTCCTAATATAATTCCCTCAGCATCACCTGACTTAATTCGACTACATTCCATTATCCTCATTTTGCTTTTGTTGATGTTCATCTTATATCCTCATTTCAAGACTCCGTCCGTTCCATTAAACTGCTCTTCCAAGTCCTTTGCTGTCTCTAACAGAATTACAATGTCATCGGCGAACCTCAAAATTTTTATTTCTTCTCCATGAATTTTAATACCTACTCCAAATTATTCTTTCGTTTCCTTTAGTGCTTGCTCAATATACAGATTGAATATCATCGGGGAGAGGCTACAACCCCGTCTCACTCCCTTCCCAACCACTGCCTCCCTTTCATGTCACTCGACTCTAATAACTGTCATCTGGTTTCTGTACAAAATGTAAATAGCCTTTCGCTCCCTGTGTTTTACCCCTACCACCTTAAGAATTTGAAAGAGAGTATTCCAGTCAAAAAAGCTGCATGCCCTCGGGAAAAATTACGGCCGTAGTTTCCCCTTGCTTTCAGTCGTTCGCAGTACCAGCACAGCAAGGCCGTTTTGGTTATTGTTACAAGGCCAGATCAGTCAATCATGCAGACTGTTGCCCCTGCAACTACTGAAAAGGCTGCTGCCCCTCTTCAGAAACCACACGTTTGTCTGGCATCTCAACAGATATCCCTCCGCTGTGGTTGTACCTACGGTACGGCTATCTGTATCGCTGAGGCACGCAAGCCTCCCCACCAACGACAAGGTCCATGGTTCATGGGGGAAGGTAAGCCAAGTATTATGCCATGTATTATGCATATTTATGCGATCCCGAATGCTCAGTAGCAGCCAGGCTACACGTACATTTAACAATTAAGCGTCAGCAACGAGCATTAGAGATGAAATCATAGAAGGCAATGTTGTGCAACCTTAGTAAGGACAAGATCCGACTATTTGGGATTGTAAATGCTGACTCTGTGACGTGTGTGACAAGTACGGTACAAACGTCCTTGGCAATTAACAACTGGCATCCCTAAACACTCCAATTCAGGAAGATCACCACCTACATGGAAACTGGTGACTGAGCGCTACTACCTTGCTACGAGGGACCTACCGATGCAGCAAGACACCAGTTAAGTGATACCGCCCAGAGAAGTACTTCCTTCTCGCTACAGTGCCACTGAGGGTGTTTTAATTCGATTGTTCGAAGACAAAAACTCTTGCCAATTTATTTCAGAGAACGAGCACGATATTGGTCAATCTCCAGCTGTAACGGTGTGCGCTAAGTTAGGTGAACGGGGTGTGTATCATTTGTGGTTGCATAAGAGGGTGGCAAGGCCTTGAAGAATTAAAATAGAATCTAATATTTTGATTGTGAAATTATATACATGGTTCCATGATTGTGTACTAGTGATATATTACTACCTATCGTATTGCTTTACTTGTGGCCTATGTAGTTGTTAGATCTGTATAGCTGTGTTGCCTTACAGGGCTGACCTGTCAGATGGTGGAGGTTGATAGTCTCAGTTCGTAGATCTTACAGCTAGTTATTTGTTTATTCTAATGTATCCGCTTAGAAAGTTAATGTCCTTAAACAAGTTGTCATTTTTAACTCTATCTCACTTGTATAGTTTATGTGGGTCAAGCAAAATAATGTTCATAAGTAAAAGAGGGTTGCCTGCGGCCTTGTCGCTGTGGTAACACCGGTTCCCATTAGATCACCAAAGATAAGCGCTGTCGGGTTGGGCTAGAACTTGGATGGGTGACCGTCTAGTCTACCGAGCGTTGTTGGCAAGCGAAGTGCACTCAGACTTTCTGAGTCAAATTGAGGAACTACTTGATCGAGAAGTAGCGGTTCCGGTCTCGTAAACTGACATACGGCGGAGAGAGCGGTGTGCTGACCACATGGCCCTCCGTATCCGCAACCAGTGACGCCTGCGGGCAGAGGATGACATGGCGGCCGCTCGGTACCATTGGGCCTTCATGGCCTGTTCGGGAGGAGTTTAGTTTTAATACAAGGGTGTTTTAAGTAAATTGTGTTACCTATTACTGTTGTCCCTTCCAGTTAAGAATTATTATATTTCTATCTGGTAGAAATATTGTTGTACTGCTGGTATCAGCGGCTTTTGAATCATTAATTGTGTTATTATGTGACACTGTTTTAATTTTCTGATGCGTTCGCATCTTTTAATCGCTTGCTTAATAAAAAAGATATTTATTACGACCCCATCACCCTAAACTTACGCAATACGCGGAATACCGACACGACTCTGAAAGTAGGTGCGAAATGTGAAAAATCACACAGCAGCTGTTTTCTCTAATCGGGGACCAATAGCAAATATTAGTTCTCTGCTAACGTTTTTCAAGGTAATAAATACCACAATATATATTTTAGCCAAATGCTGTACATGGCTCCAAATGTTGGCCTGTTACAAAAAGAAACCAGAGCATTTTACAAGTCCTGTATAGTCGTCATTATTTCTTCGTAGTTTGTACAGGATATCCCCCAAACCTGGTGCCAAAATTATCCAGACGTTAAAAATTCCTAAAATTAGAGTTATAAGGATCCAATGGTCAGAAAAGAACATTTCAAGTTTAGCGGCACCTTTTGTCACTTTTAATAAATTGCGAGATTGCGTTTTAGGTGTAAGATGTAAGTTGTTTTATCAATATTTGAAACTAAGTACTCATTTTAGGCCACTACTCTTAAGTATTTAGTATATGACACTCTTCCAAGTTTGCAATTTTCTTTTCAATGTTTGAGGACACCTTGTCTACCGGTATGTTCGACCTTCTGCAGTCATCTTCAAACATTCTCTTTACGTTTGTATTTTGGTTGGAGCACAGTTGTACTAAAGCAGAATTTCAGTCCAAAATTAACTGAAATGGCAAGATACGACAGGCCATTCTTTTTTTCTTTAAGGATAGTGGAAAAGCGAGGGCTATTCGGAAAGTAACTCTGTTCGATCGTGAAATGGAAAACTCAGAGAAACTCAAAAATGTTTTATTTCAAACAGTATGCTACACTTCCGCCGGCCGCGAAGGCCGTGCGGTTCTAGGCGTGGCAGTCTGGAACCGCGGGACTGCTACAGTCGCAGATTCAAATCCTGCCTCGTCCATGGATGTGTGTGATGTCCTTAGGTTAGTTAGGTTTAAGTGGTTCTAAGTTCTAGGTGACTGATGACCATAAATGTTATGTCCCATAGTGCTCAGAGCCATTTGAACCATTTTGCTACACCTTCCAACTATTTCCCCCCGCTTCTCGTGGTGTTGTACCAACTTCCCATTACCTCTGTCAAAGAAGATAGCCGCCTGCGCTTTCCGCCACTTCTCTACTCTCGTTTGCAGTTCGTTGCCTATGAGAAAATGTTGTCTTTCATTTTAGGACTTAACATCTATGGTCATCAGTCCCTTAGAACTTAGAACTACGTAAACCTAACTAACACCCAGTCATCACGAGGCACAGAAAGTCGCTGACCCCGCCGGGAATCGAACCCGGGAACCCGGGCGCGCGAAGTGAGAACGCTACCGCACGACCACGACCTGCGGACTGTCCTCAATGGTTCATGTCCGTTTTGTGGGCCGGCATGAAATCAGGCGAAGCTTCCCAATGGAAACTCGGCAGGAGCCAATATTGTTCTAGGCACCTCTACGTGTTCACTGTGCTCTCAGTACTGGAAGCTATATTAGAGACGGTGCCCAACACAGCTGTGCAAAGCTACGTTGAATTTTCACTGTCGTGTCTACTTTGCGAACTAATGCACCTTCCTTTCCTAATAGCTCTCGTGTGTATAGGGTAAGAGTTAGAGATTCTTCTTCCTTCTATTGAGTTGTTGCTAGCAAAACACTGTGTAGGTCGAATTTGATAGGAACATCTCCAGTTGTGGACTACTTGTGTATTTATGGATTGGATTGGATTGTTTGGGAGAAGAGACCAAACAGCGAGGTCATCGATCTCATCGGATTATGGAAGGACGGGGAAGTAAATCGGCCGTGCCGTTTCAAAGGAACCATCCCGGCATTTGCCTGGAGCGATTTAGGGAAATCACGGAAAACCCAAATCAGGATGGCCGGACGCGGGAGGACGACGGTTCACTTCTTCCTCCCGAATGCTAGTCCACTGTGCTAACCACTGCGCCACCTCGCTGGGTGTGCATTTTTGAGCAAGGACAAATATGTACTGCAGCCAACGGTGAGTTCACCATCTGGTAACTGAAGTTACAAGCGTTCCCTTTATGTAAGACTGATGTGACATGATTATGATCACATGAGAATATGCAACTGTCTTAGTTATGTAGAAACACAACTATTACGGAATAAGAGAAAAAATAAAATTTGAAGGCAAAATTTAATAATTTGATGGATGAAAGTGTATAAAGCATTATAATTCTAGAGGTTGCTAGTAGGCACCGAAAACTTATTTTTGTTGCAGCAGTATTTGATTTCCTCCTAAATAGATTATATATGAAGTTCTAGGCTGCAGGATCCACCTACTTGTTTATAGCAAAAAGTATGGCTCAATACTAAACTATTTAGGGAGACGTCTTTCATAACTAAGCAATTTTCAGTGTTAATATTTTCCTTTGGAATTTTATGCATATTGTTTCACAGGAAAATTTTCTGAGTTAGCACAAATACATCTGCTCCACTCAGCGACGAAGAAAGAAGTCTTACAAACAGACAATATTTATTTGTTTTTCTAGTCTGCTTTAAACCAGCGACAACAGTTTGTCTCGATAAAATTATGCAGTAATACTAAATAAATTCTATTAAAATCATAATATTAATGATGAAAATGTAAATGTAGTGATGAACTGCTCGTATAACACTCTGACAATCATTCTGATCCTTTCATTTGTCGAAGCAATACGGTATCTACCACTAAGCCACACCCCAACACACAAATTAATATTGTCTTTAACTGTCATGCAGCTACGATAGCATGCCTTCCCCATTAATGACTATTATTTGCTCTAGTATAAACAGCATAGGCTTTGTGTATCTTTCATAAAAGTGTTTGCTGCTTTAGTCCTCATTGTTACTGATGATTCGTCGAAATGTGTCATCATTGTTAATGTAAATAGCAATATTAGCAAACAAAAACGGGAAAGCTTGACGAATAATTGTTGACCGCCATATGAATTAGAATATATACTGCTGTAAGCATGAGAATATATTGATTTGTAGGAGGTACCCGCGCTTTATTGCAGATCTATATAGGGTGCTACAAAAAGGAACGGCAAACTTTGAGGAAACATACCTCACACACAAAGAAAGAAAATACGTTACGTGGACATATGTCCGGAGCGCTTACTTTCCATGTTAGAACTCATTCCATTACTTCTCTTCAAATCACATTAATCATAGAATGGAAACACACAGCAAAAGGACGTACCAGCGTGACTTCAAACCCTTTGTTACAGGAAATGTTCAAAATGTCCTCCGTTAGCGAGGATACATGCATCCACCCTCCGTCGCATGGAATCCCTGATGCGCTGATGCAGCCCTGGAGAATGGCGTATTGTATCACAGCCGTCCACAATACGAGCACGAAGAGTCTCTACATTTGGTGCCGGGGTTGCGTAGAGAAGAGCTTTCAAATGCCCCTATAAATGAAAGTCAAGAGGGTTGAGGTCAGGAGAGCGTGGAGGTCACGGAATTGGTCCGCCTCTACCAATCCATCGGTCACCTAATCTGTTGTTGAGAAGCGAACGAACACTTCGACTGAAATGTGCAGGAGCTCCGTCGTGCATGAACCACATGTTGTGTCGTACTTGTAAAGGCACATGTTCTAGCAGCACAGGTAGAGTATCCCGTATGAAATCATGATAACGTGCTCCATTGAGCGTAGGTGGAAGAACATGGGGCCCAATCAAGACATCACCAATAATGCCTCCCCAAACTTTCACAGAAAATCGGTGTTGATGACGTGATTGCACAATTGCGTGCGGATTCTCGTCAGTCCACACATGTTGATTGTGACAATTTATAATTTGATCACGTTGGAATGAAGCCTCATCCGTAAAGAGAACATTTGCACTGAAATGAGGATTGACACATTGTAGGATGAACGATTCGTAGAAGTGTACCCGTGGAGGCCAATCAGCTGCTGATAGTGCCTGCACACGCTGTACGTGGTACGGAAACAACTGGTTCTCCCGTATCACTCTCCATACAGTGGCGTGGTCAACGTTACCTTATACAGCAGCAACTTCTCTGACGCTGACATTAGGGTTATCGTCAACTGCATGAAGAATTGCCTCGTCCGTTGCAGGTGTCCTCGTTCTAGGTGTTCCCCAGTCGCGAAACATAGGCTGGAATGTTCCGTGCTCCCTGAGACGCCGATCAATTGTTTCGAACGTCTTCCTGTCGGGACACCTTCGTTCTGGAAATCTGTCTCGATACAAATGTACCGCGCTACGGCTATTTCCCGAGCTAATCTATACATCAATTTGGCATCTGCCAACTCCTCATTTGTAAATATTGCACTGACTGCAAAACCACGTTCGTGACGAACACTAACCTGTTGATGCTACGTACTGATGTACTTGATGCTAGTACTGTAGAGCAGTGAGTCAACACAAGCACCGAAGTCAACATTACCTTCCTTCAATTGGACCAACTGGCGGTGAATCGAGGAATTACAGTACCTACTGACGAAACTAAAATGAGCTCTAACATGTAAATTAAGCGTTTCCGGACAGATGTCCACATAAAATCTTTTCCTTATTTGTGTGTGAGGAGTGTTTCCTGAAAGTTTGGCCGTACCTTTTTGTAACACCCTCTATTATAAAATTTTACTTTCCAAAATTGGTCTCTCATTTCATTACACAGATATTCTGTTGATTTAATGCTGCGAATTATATATCCAGGATCAGGATTTGTTGGCGAGTAGTTTTACTCTAAGAATTCAACAAATATTCCTTTGTACGTAATAATGATTAAAATGTGTTCGTCTTCAATTAACTAAAATTTTTCTTCTGATTTTCCTTCACTCCACACATGATCGGTACGTCCATATTAAAGAAAGATTTTAATTAGCAAGCAGAAGGGGACTCATTTACGATTGAGATTCAGCAGGGCGCTTACACGAGGAGAGAATCTATTGGAGCTGGAACACAACAGTCAAATGTTCAAATGGCTCTGAGTACTATGGGACTCAGCTTCTGAGGTCATTAGTCCCCTAGAACTTAGAACTAGTTAAACCTAAATAACCTAAGGACATCACACACATCCGTGCCCGAGGCAGGATTCGAACCTGCGACCGTAGCGGTCTCGCGGTTCCAGACTCCAGCGCCTAGAACCGCACGGCCACTTCGGCCGTCCACAACAGTTAGAGTCATATTCATGATTCTGTACTCAGCCAATAAGAAGTATCGCTGAGGAATAGTGTTATTGAAAATTGGATTAAGGAGCCGGTTGAAATGTAGCCGAGGCAGTGTGGAAGTCCCACCCGGTGGAGGTCACCCTGATAGCGTTGGTAGGGGCAGCACAGGCCTCAAGCTTATGGCAAGGACGGTCGCTTGTCCAAAAGCAAGTGTACCATCACCGCCCACTCCAAACGCTTGCTATTTGCCTGTAAACCTCGGCGTATTGTACTGTGGATATTCCTTGGGGGCACGCCCAGGGATGGATGCTCAAGCCTCTGCACACATATACAATATAAGCAAGTACTAGCTGCATTTGTTAAACAAAGAGCAAACTGTGCAACTAATTAATTTAGCACAGACTGAGCAGCAGCAGCTTATCTCTCAACGCTCTGCGGTCCGTTAAAAACCACGAAACAATTCACTTTTCAAAATCTGTTATGTACGTTAGTATAAAGTGCATCAGATATTTAGTGTACTTAATATGGTTCGTGGTAAAATGAGGCGCTGGAACTTCGATTGTTCGAACACTACGTTTGTTTATTATGATTTATGTAGTTACCATTTCTTTGTCAAGTTTCCTATAATTTTATTTACACCTTCATTTTTATTGAATTCGACGTAAGATAAAAATTCAAATGGTCCATGAAAGTAATTTTTTTAAAGTCATTTTCTCCTGACTGGCTTGATGCAGCCGCCACGAATTCGTTTTCTCTGGCAACCTTTTCATCTCAGAATAGCACATGCACATTACGCCTCCAGTTATTTGTTGGATGTATTTCAATCTCAAGAATAGAAATAATTTCGCATTCGATTATTCTTACTGGCAATAGTTGTTACACTGACTGATTAAAGTTAATTATGTGAATGTGACCGAACTGGTAGGAGAGTACACCAAATAAACACCTAGGGGAACACATAAACGACTCGATTATTGGGAAATTTCGTACCCAAAGAATTAGCATTTACTTAAACAAATACGTATTTATCCCGGAAATCATAACAGTTTACCATTATTAATCGTTATGATCCACGGATTAACAAATTCAGCGCTGTTGTTTCTGTGTTCTTCCGTTCGAAGACTGGGCTCATTCTGCACTATCATGAGTGAGCCTCTTCATATCTAAATAATAACAGCAACCCACATCCATTATAAACTACTTACTGTATTCATATCTTTGCTTCCCCCTACAATTTTTATCATCCACACATTGTTCAATACTAAACTACTATATTCCCTTCGTGTCTGAACTGTTTACCGTCCACGTTTCTCTTCTGTACAACGCGACATTCCAGACGAAAACCGTTAAACAACACTTCCTAATATTTAAATTTACATTGCATTTAAGAAACTTCTCTACGTGAGAAACGCTTTTCTTGTCATTGCCAATACACATTCTAAACCCTCTGTACTTTGCCCAGAATTAGTTGTTTTACTGCCCAGGTAGCAAAACGCATATTCTAGTTTTAGTGTCTCATGTCACAATCTAATTACATCAGTATTTCTGATTTTGGTCGACTACATACCTCCCCCTGTTTTTATCTTTTATAATTTATTTTGTTGGGGTTCATCTCATATCCACCTTTCAAGACACTCTCCCTTCCGTTCAACTATTCTTCCAACTTCATTGCTGTCTCTGAAAGAATTGATGTGTCAGTGTCATCTGCCAAATTTAAAATTTTTATTTCCTCTCCCAAAAATTGTAATCAACCTCCTCCTTCCTAGTTGCAGCTATTATCCACATTAGCCTTTTATGAAGATTTGAGAGGATGGAACATTATAATGAACAATCTAGTTTTTGTATCTTTTAACGTAGAGTTGGCTCCAGTACTTCTTGTTTGCGGGTCTGTTTCTTGAAGCTGATATTCTCACATTTTAGGTCCTTATAGTTGAATTTTTGTTATTGCGTTAATATATTTTGTTACGTTTCAGTATGTCATACAGTCTTTTGATTTTGCACATAAACAAAGCCAAAATTACTATGTCGCACAAAATACAAAAATACGTTAGAATAAATCAGAGGCATGCTCAGTGGAAATAACAATATTACAAAAGGTTTACAATTTTTCTTGAGAAATGAATTTCTATTAGTTTCAATTACTGTTTCATAAATGAATCCAGAAATAAACCAAATAAACGGTACTAGATAATGTAATTAATAATAGAAATTTTAAGTGTACCAAATACACTATGTGATCAAATGTATCCGGACACCCCCAAAGACATACGTTTTTCATATTAGACGACTATTTCCCTTATGGGCATTTGATGTGTGTAACACTTTTTTATATACATTTGGTCATTTCATCATATATTCTGAAGGATTATACGTATGGAAATAAGGTTAGAAAAGTGAAGAGACAGATAAAGATCTACCCTACGCGTAATTTGTTGATTATATGCATTTGTATAAAATGTTTTTGACACTGCTTTTATCGATTTAGTATAAAAGAGCATAAATTAAATTGTCGATACTCAACAATGGGAACGCTATATGCACTCTCAGAATAGTAATTTGTGGTATCTTTGTCATTTGGCACAAAAGGGAGGAACGTTTTTATTTTCATTGTCTTCTTGGTTCTGGTGTTCTAGCCGACGAACGCTTATTGTTCACGATCTGTAAGTAATAAAATTATCTGTAGTAATATTTTGCATATATATGAATCTACTGCTTACGAAAATTGTGGTTTTATCAGTAGCAAGTACCTTTCCTGCCCATGATTTAGTTACATAATTAAATGTTGCACTGGCGATTTTGTATAGGCTCGTTGTTGTAGCGACGCTATTAATAATAAAATGGTATAATCTATTTTAATAGTCATTTAATGCTAAAAGTATTCAAAAAATAATCTCAATAAATATGGAACGGCATCTTGTAATATTTTCCAATTCATTTTTATTAAGAGTAATTTGTATAAATGTGTACACTGCTATTGCACATCGGCATATATCCAGAAACATCAAGTCTCGCAGAGAAAAATAATAAAGCTTGTGTTTAAATGACTTGTCGCATAATATTAAAGAAAGATTTTTTTAATCCATCGTCAGTAAGACGGATGTCTTCAAGTTGGAATACGTATAAATTTATATATGTGGAAAATATGTATTATTAAGATAAGAAAATTAATCATTGTAGACGTAATCTGTTTCATGTGTGTGAAGCCTAAGAAATTATTTCGAAAAATATATGAATAAAACGCGATATTCGGACGAACGGATCTCAAATACTGATGTGATAAGACTATTAAAATTCATACTTACACCATATTACAGAGAAAATAATCTATGTTCCAGACAATGATTTGGATAACTTTTTGTGTATCTTGGATTCAATAAATTCAGGAAGATTTTAAGTTGCAAAGTAGCAATGGAAATGGTTACTAGTATAAAGAAAACAACAATTATAGACAAAATAGTTGGAATAATTGTGAGAACTGTTCTAATCGGCGAAACCGCAATGGTAAACCTGTGGACGGTAATCAGTTATCTAACAGTCATCCGAATGATTACAACAATAGACAGGCTTGGGGAAACAGTTCACCTCAATACAGACGAAAACGAAGATATGAGGAAATATTAGGACCAGGAGGTGGTAATCAACAGCAGATGCGAGACGCAGAGCCACAGGGGAAGAACAGGTTTGCAATTCCTTGGTATCCATGGCAGAACAATTAGAATAATCCCGAAACAAACTCCAACAATAGGAATAGTAAGAAAAAACACGGTCAGGCAGGTACTTGGCAGAACCAGAATCAGAGTGTGAGAATAGTTGATGAATGATAATCGTCCTACGTCAATCGATTCGACAAACTAAAGACGGCCGCAAATAGCTCTCCGTTGTTGGCGGTGGGACGGAGGGAGAGCTCACAAGAGACTAAAGAGAAACGGGATGTAGTCAATATGTTAAGATATAATTATGGTGTTAGAATGGAAGAGGAACTTTTATCTAGGAATCAGACATGTAACCAAGTAGATAGTGAGTTGATACAACTGTGGTTCAGGCTAAAGTTCTTAGTATACCGGTCAATATGATAACTGAAACAGGAGCTACAGTTAATGTGGTGAGTTAGGATTTCTATAAGCCATTGTGCCAATTGCATAAAGTTTCACCGTTGCCAGTTCAGAATTGCAAAGTGTCGAGTGCTATTGGTGCCCAAGCACAGGCAGTTAAGAGACAGGTACAGGTGGACGTATTGACACGAAATGGAGCATTCAATTTCAATTGCACGTTCCTGGTTGTAAAGGGATTGAGTATCACCTGACTTCTGGGTTGGGAGTGTTTGTGAGAAAGGAATGCTTTATGGACCTCTCTCGAGGTATTTTCAGTTTAGGTAATAGGGAAGTAAGAGTGCAACAGGAATTGCTGCGCACTATAGCTGTACATGCAACTATTGCCAGAATGTTAAAGTCAAATGTAACCTACCAAAAATACTACATATGCAGCAGTGTTTTGGGGGCGAGATTATATCCATCATAGTAGAGAGAATGTTAGTACCACAGAGTCATGTCAATCAATAAAAGATAAATAGAGGAATCCACATCCTTGACATCAGAGCAGCAATTACAATTACCTCAGCTATTAAAGGAACATATAGAAGTATTCTCAGAGAGACCAGGAGTCATCAGAGGCTATACGTATAACATTGATGTGATACCACACAAGATTTTTGTAATGCTACGTACTCCGTTCCATGGTCGAAAAAGAAGGCAGTGAAACTAGAAACACGTGTTGTTGTTGTTGTTGTTGTCTTCAGTCCTGAGACTGGTTTGATGCAGCTCTCCATGCTACTCTATCCTGTGCAAGCTGCTTCATCCCCCAGTACCTACTGCAACCTACATCCTTCTGAATCTGCTTAGTGTACTCATCTCTCGGTCTCCCTCTACGAATTTTACCCTCCACGCTGCCCTCCAATGCTAAATTTGTGATCCCTTGATGCCTCAAAACATGTCCTACCAACCGATCCCTTCTTCTAGTCAAGTTGTGCCACAAACTTCTCTTCTCCCCAATCCTATTCAATACCTCCTCATTAGTTACGTGATCTATCCACCTTATCTTCAGTATTCTTCTGTAGCACCACATTTCGAAAGCTTCTATTCTCTTCTTGTCCAAACTAGTTATCGTCCATGTTTCACTTCCATACATGGCTACACTCCATACAAATACTTTCAGAAACGACTTCCTGATACATAAATCTATATTCTATGTTAACAAATTTCTCTTCTTCAGAAACGCTTTCCTTGCCATTGCCAGTCTACATTTTATATCCTCTCTACTTCGACCATCATCAGTTACTTTACTTCCTAAATAGCAAAACTCCTTTACTACTTTAAGTGTCTCATTTCCTAATCTAATTCCCTCAGCATCACCCGATTTAATTTGACTACATTCCATTATCCTCGTTTTGCTTTTGTTAATGTTCATCTTATATCCTCCTTTCAAGACACTGTCCATTCCGTTCAACTGCTCTTCCAAGTCCTTTGCCGTCTCTGCCAGAATTACAATGTCATCGGCGAACCTCAAGGTTTTTACTTCGTCTCCATGAATTTTAATACCTACTCCAAATTTTTATTTTGTTTCCTTTACTGCTTGCTCAATATACAGATTGAATAACATCGGGGAGAGGCTACAACCCTGTCTCACTCCTTTCCCAACCACTGCTTCCCTTTCATGCCCCTCGACTCTTATGACTGCCATCTGGTTTCTGTACAAATTATAAATAGCCTTTCGCTCCCTGTATTTTACCCCTGCCACCTTTAGAATTTGAAAAAGAGTACTCCAGTCAACATTGTCAAAAGCTTTCTGTAAGTCTACAAATGCTAGAAACGTAGGTTTGCCTTTTCTTAATCTTTCTTCTAAGATAAGTCGTAAGGTCAGTATTGCCTCACGTGTTCCAACATTTCGACGGAATCCAAACTGATCCTCCCCGAGGTCTGCATCTACCAGTTTTTCCATTCGTCTGTAAAGAATTCGCGTTAGTATTTTGCAGCCGTGGCTTATTAAACTGATAGTTCGGTAACACATAAGATGCTAGAATGGGGAATAATTGCAGTTGCGATAATTCTTTGGAGTAAAATATCTTTCCTCCATTGATTTTCGATTTTCATATAGGCAAATCCCTTTGACAGAGCAGATTTTATGAATAATATGTGTGTACGTAATAGATGTAAGTGTAGGCTTAATAAGTATTTCTTTTCATTAATGAATTTTCTCTTTATTTGTAGTCAAGATGAATGCTTTTTTCCTAGTATGTAGTAAAAGTTTTATGCACTTAATGTCATAACAGAATTTGTTAGAAATATTTAATGACAAATGCAATGATATATCTAGAATTTTGAAGGGGGTTTAAGAATGTATTAATTGGTATGAGCGTAATAAATCTAACGCTACAAGCCTTGAATCAGCTAAAAAAAATCAACAGGTAATTTCATCTACCAAACGTATAAGAATAAAATGTCACTAAGATACGTTCACGTTTTGAGTGAACCGGACTGTCAAGCACAGTGATTTTAAAAATATCACGGAAGCAGAGAAATGTTAAGGAGTCCTGTATTCAATATATAATTGTAACAAACTTAGTTATTGTATAAGCCAGACCAGTGTCGAAAAGACCAAAAGCTGATCTACTTAGCCAAGCACATGTAACAGGAAGGTAGTCATGCTACCAATACGTAATGTGCATTGTAATGAATTATAATGTGCATTGGAATACATTGTGTGTCTATTTCATCACGTAAGTAAAATATTAACGTTTTCATGAATAACTAATGTGCCACAAGAGACTGTAAAAAACAGTGACTGTGTGTTCATAGACCCGAATGAATGTTGCTTCAATAAACTGGATTCAGTGTGACCAAAAGTATCGTCATTCACGGCAACTACTGTGTAATTAACAGTGTTCATGAAACAATATAAACGGCACAACGCCAGAGACGTTGGTTTTATTACAGTGTATAAAGGTTAAATGTAGTAAATAGCTTACAGGTGTGGCGAACTAATAAGTGTGTTTCGGACAAGGACGTCATTTAACCAAGTCGAAGCACAGCTGATCCAAACGGACGACAGCAAATCAACATCTCACCGATGTTGAAGTCAAAAATGTGGATCTACCCGCGCAAGCGAACAGAACAGCTGATGTGATTCTTCAATATCTCCAGGCGTATTTTATGACGAAATAAATCTCGGGTCAATAGCCTGGTATGAGTGTTCATAGGACACACTCATACCAGGATGTTCACCCGAGATTTATTTCATCAGAACAGCTAATCTGTGCAAGCGTCTCCGGAGATACCTGTTTGTGACATGAGAAACAGTGTGGTGTGTGACAGAAGTAGTGAGACTGTGTAAACAGTCTACGCTGGGGCACAACAACTGTGTAAAGCTAGAGTAAACGCATGACCAACTGTGCATTTGAACAGTCACATACAGCAATGTGAGACGGAAATATAAAATGCAACAAAAGTGTGACGAACTGTACTTAGTGTCATACAGTGGACTTTGTATGTATTAACAAGTGAACGATTAATTCATACGCAAACCGACATAAACTGGTGCTGGATGAAACAATGAGACAGGACGAATAATCATATGTTTTCCCCAACCGCAGGAATAAACATCTATTTACCTATAATGAACTGATACTGCTGTTATTCTTGCATTTCATGAAATTTTGCTGTGGAGCGGTGCCGGAGAACATCTGAAAGGAGGGTAGAAGACGACGCACGTCCGGTACGCGGTTGTGTGCGGCTAGTCGCCGTCACGTGTCAGCTAATCGTTCGCCTCGGTGACGTCACGACGTGCAGTGCGCGCTGTTGAGGGCGAAATCCGACGCCCACTCCATCATTTCACCAGCTTACCGAGGAAGAAGATTAACCATGGACATTCTAAATTTTGTAAAGAAAACATTAACGCTGAACTGACATTTATGTCTTTAAACGTTGAATAAGAGTACCGGGACGGTATTATAGCTGTGCCCTTGTTTTCTCTCGGTTTCCCAATTACCCAAATGGGGCAGCATAAAAAAAAATATTCCGATGAAAAATAGTAAAAAAGACTGCACTCAACTTCAGAATAAAATCATCCACGTGCAAGTACCTGTACTATCAGAACTATTGAAACCACATGTGTCTGTACTCATCTGTTAGGACCTAGGCATTCTTCAAACTTATTAATACAATGATAAATCTGTCGTCACCTGTCTGGACGCTGACGATTTCAATCAATAGCAGTAAAATCAATCACATAAATCTGTCGTCACCTCTTTGGACGCAGATAAACTTAAAATATACTAATACCATGATTAAATCAAATAGTCTACCGTCACCTGTTTATACGTAGACATTATAAACTGAAATATGTGTCGTGGATTGCCATTTACAAGACTGTGTGTAAGTATGCAAGTGGCATTCCCGGGGACTTTTACAGCATAGCCTCCGAAAGAAAGAGTAAATATTAAATTATCGATACTCATGGATGCAAGCGCTATAAGCGCTCTCAAAATAGTATTTTGTAGTATGTTTGTCATTTGGTACAAACAGGATGAACGTATTTTGTTTCATTGTCTTCTTTATTATGATGTTCTGGCCGACGGACGCTTATTGTTCACGGTCTGTAACTAATACAATTATCTGTAGTAATACTAGTAATATTTTGAATAGATATGAAACTACTCCTTACTGAAATTGTGTTTTTCTCAGTAGCAAGTACCTTTCCTGCCCATAATTTAGTTACGTAATAATTGAATGTTTCCCTAGCCATTTTGTATATGCTCATTGTTGTAGCGACACCATTAACGATAAAAATAATATAAGCTATTTTAATAGACATTTAATGCTAAAAGTATTAAAAAGAATAATCTCAATAAATACAAAACTGCGTCTTGTAGTATTTTCCAATTCATTTTTTGCCAGAGATACAGCTTCATTAAGAATTATTTCTATAAATGTGTACGCTGTCGTTGCAGGTAGTCAGCCATCCTAGAACATCAAGCCTCACATATAAAATAATTAAGCATTGTGTTTAATTGACTTATCACGTAATGTTAATTAATATTTTTTTGTCCTTCATATGTAAGACGGATGTCTTCACATTGGAATACATATGATATTTCTGGCGATAGCGCCCTGAGAAAATTTACCTGTGGCTTTTAACAAACATAAAAGACAATTTTTAATAATACATTTCATTCAATTATCAGAATTATTCTCTTTCAAAAAAAAGTTACGTCATATGTCGTTGACAATATAGTTCTATTCTTCAGTTTTCAGACATTGGATATACACTCCTGAAAATTGAAATAAGAACACCGTGAATTCATTGTCCCAGGAAGGGGAAACTTTATTGACACATTCCTGGGGTCAGATACATCACATGATCACACTGACAGAACCACAGGCACATAGACACAGGCAACAGAGCATGCACAATGTCGGCACTAGTACAGTGTATATCCACCTTTCGCAGAAATGCAGGCTGCTATGCTCCCATGAAGACGATCGTAGAGATGCTGGATGTAGTCCTGTGGAACGGCTTGCCATGCCATTTCCACCTGGCGCCTCAGTTGGACCAGCGTTCGTGCTGGACGTGCAGACCGCGTGAGACGACGCTTCATCCAGTCCCAAACATGCTCAATGGGGGACAGACCGGAGGTCTTGCTGGCCAGAGTAGTTGACTTACACCTTCTGGAGCACGTTGGGTGGCACGGGATACATGCGGACGTGCATTGTCCTGTTGGAACAGCAAGTTCCCTTGCCGGTCTAGGAATGGTAGAGCGATGGGTTCGATGACGGTTTGGATGTACCGTGCACTATTCAGTGTCCCCTCAACGATCACCAGAGGTGTACAGCCAGTGTAGGAGATCGCTCCCCACACCATGATGCCGGGTGTTGGCCCTGTGTGCCTCGGTCGTATGCAGTTCTGATTGTGGCGCTCACCTTCACGGCGCCAAACACGCATACGACCATCATTGGCACCAAGGCAGAAGCGACTCTCATCGCTGAAGACGACACGTCTCCATTCGTCCCTCCATTCACACCTGTCGCGACACCACTGGAGGTGGGCTGCACGATGTTGGGGCGTGAGCGGAAGACGGCCTAACGGTGTGCGGGACCGTAGCCCAGCTTCATGGAGACGGCTGAGAATGGTCCTCGCCGATACCCCAGGAGCAACAGTGTCCCTAATTTGCTGGGAAGTGGCGGTTCGGTCCCCTACGGCACTGCGTAGGATCCTATGGTCTTGGCGTGCATCCGTGCGTCGCTGCGGTCCGGTCCCAGGTCGACGGGCGTGCACCTTCCGCCGACCACTGGCGACAACATCGATGTACTGTGGAGACCTCACGCCCCACGTGTTGAGCAATTCGGCGGTACGTCCACCCGGCCTCCCGCATGCCCACTATACGCCCTCGCTCAAAGTCCGTCAACTGCACATACGGTTCACGTCCACGCTGTCGCGGCATGTTACCAGTGTTAAAGACTGCGATGGAGCTCCGTACGCCACGGCAAACTGGCTGACACTGACGGCTGCGGTGCACAAATGCTGCGCAGCTAGCGCCATTCGACGGCCAACACCGCGGTTCCTGGTGTGTCCGCTGTGCCGTGCGTGTGATCATTCCTTGTACAGCCCTCTCGCAGTGTCCGCAACAAGTATGGTGGGTCTGACACACCGGTGTCAATGTGTTCTTTTTTCCATTTCCAGGAGTGTATTTCATTTTACGCTGATGATCACTGAGTGTACGTTTTCTTTCTTTCTATTTTAAAATTGTGTTCCCGCTTGTACAGTAAGCAGAATCAGAATATTGGTGGCAATTTTTTTCCGTTCTGCATGCAGAACTTTCCATTTGATTTTTGTACCAGCACCTAATACAGTACTGGGCGATTGTGCAGTCGTTGTCGTTCGTGTTACAGACAGTAAACCAAGATCCTATGGAACGATGCTTTGCTCAGTTGATGGCTTGATCTAGTGTGTGGGTAGCACGTGCCTGCTAAGCTGGCGTAATGGTTACTGACGGCCCCCTTGACGGCAGTTACTTTGTAGCACTTGTTGACGATAAGCTTGAAAAAATTCCGGCAGGTGGCACTCTCTTGGAGGAGTACTAATGGTGAGAGAAGGAACTGACCAACGAGAGCGCAAGCGTTCTGCTCCTGACGATGATTAGCTGGAAGTACGGAATGTTTGAAAAATATTTGGGAATATTTGGTAGCTCATGGAGTCTAGGGATTGTAGGCGGCGATTCCTGTTCCCGGTGGAGCTGATGCGTTGTTTAAAACGTATTAACATTCCGGAAGTCGACTGTTGGTGACATTTTGTTGTCAACAAAGCCATTTCTCAAATATGAAAGCGCTCCTAATATTAGCATTCCTATGCATGGTCAAGAAATCCTGATTAGCCGTTTACCAGTCCTCTTTGCCAGTGTTGAGGACGCAGTAAATAATTCTTCTTGTTCGTTCAAGTTACTTTACTAATACGGGAATGTCCCAAGCGTTCACAAATGAAATCCATTCTGATTTCACCTAACTCTGATTAGTTTTATATGAAACTCTGAAGGTTAGTGACAGTGTAGGTGTCCATAAGGTGTCTCATCTCAGGGCTTGGACCAGTGACTTCCTGCCGTTTAACAAATGAAGGTTTGAGGGAGTCTAAGTGAAGCCATTAATTTATATTTAAGCCTCCAGAAGCTTCATGTGTGGTGTTTCTGTGTGATATTTGACCAAACTCATAACATCCACGACAAATATCAGTCAGGCTTTCGAAAGCACCATAGTACAGAAACTGCATTAATCAAAGTAGCTGATGACATTAAACATGCTATGGACAAACGTGAAGCTACCATCCTAACACTGCTTGACTTTAGCAAGGCTTTTGATACAGTAGACTTTCATATACTACTAATGAAAATGAAGCAGCTGAATTTCTCAAACAGAGGAATACACTGGTTCGACAGCTACCTCATAAACAGACGTCAACAAGACAATGGTCGGTCGGAAAAGTCATCATGGAAAAACGTGCACTCTGGAGTTCCCCAAGGCTCCGTCCTTGGTCCATTACACTTCTCACTGTACATTCATAATATTTCTTCAGTAATTCACTCCTGCAACTACCATCTATATGCCGACGACATCCAACTGTACATAAGTGCAAGCCCCAAGAACATTGCTGACGCAGTAGCGGGTATGAACGCAGATCTTTGCTCTGTTTCTCGATGGGCACAGAACCTAGGTCTCAAGCTATACCCCAAGAAATCCCAGGTCATACTTATATCTCATCCAAAGTTAATCAGCCGGTACTTTCGCGAAACAATCCCTCAAATACTCCTCAATGGTACCCAACTACGATACCAAACAACAGTAAAAGACCTTGGAATAATCTTGGATGAACACCTAAACTGGGAAGAACAAACAGTCACAGCTTGCCGGAAATCGCTCTCCTCCCTACATGCAATTCAAAAATTTATAAGAATATTTCCAACCCATGTTAAACAAAAATTAGTCCAAACACTAGTCTTGCCTAATCTTTACTACTGCGATGTAGTTCAACACGGCACAAATAGTGAAAATTCGAGATGCCTCGAGCTAGTGATGAATGCTTGCGTTAGATACGTATGCAATATACGGTTGTATGATCATATCAGTCCTTCATACTCCCAGCTAGGTTGGATAAGCCCACATAAGGCACGCGATCTCCACACGATGTGCTTACTTCATCGATTTGTTAGGCACTGGTGCCCCCAATACTTATCTTCTCACATTAAACACCTATCATCATTCCACAACCGCAATACCAGATCGGATACGTCTAGCATCTTGGCTGTACCTTTATATAACACCAAATCTTTCTCCGTGTCATTCTCCATCTCAGCCATACGACTATGGAACGCGCTCCCCTGTGATCTGCGTCTTATCCAGAACCACTCAACATTCAAGAGGGAACTCACGACTTACATATTAGGGACGGTATAGCCACCATTGTTGTGCCCCTCTCATATCTTTCTTTCTCCTCTCCATCATAGCTTCGAATTTTACCATTCTATTTCTCTTCCGCTAATCTATCTACCTCTTCTATATCTCTTTCACCCCATTCTATCGTCTTATGTCTCTGCTTGATGAGAATAACTCACAAGCTGCAAGAATATAACGAGAAAATTCCCAACTAGCAATAGGACAGACATGCATAAAAGAAATATATGTTTACTTTCGTATACATAGTCATTATTATTATTATTACTATTATTCTTGATTGTTATAATTATTTTTTGATTGTTATAATTATCATTGTACTACTTTTATAATCACTATTTTTTAATATTAATATTGTATAATATGTTAAATGTCCTTAATGTTCTGTAGAAACTGAAATTTGTTGAATCTGAGTAAGCCTGGTTAGGTGTAAGAGAGGGCCTGAATACCCTAAACTTGCCAGTTAAAATAAATAAATAAATAAATAAATAGGCTTTCCTCTCTTATCCTGTGTTTCCTTAGTGCCGATTATCAGCGCAAACTACTGGGAAACACTTACCGGCCGTGTACTGACTTTTATCAGTGTGTGTTTTGTTGTCCACTGGTCGAATGTCAGATTCTCTCTGAATCCTTTTAGATTACTGCAGGGTACTAAACGTTGTCGAAGGGCTCGAAATCAGCTGATATCAAATGAAACGAAGCGACGTGTTTTATTGAACTAAAAAGTAATCTCACACAGAAAAATGACGAATTTCATGAAGTTTATGGGTTTCCTATGCACATAAAGATCATTACCGAACTGGGACAGTCTGGTCCCTTTAATCCCACAAACTAACCAACCGAATTGGAACAATGGTTCTGAGGTTCACGACAGAATCTTACACACCATATTGAGACATATCTAAGTATGGAACCTGTCTCATAAAAATGAAAAACGTATGTTAGTTATAATTACAGTTGTGTTACTTGAGACGGTCTATATGAAAAACGAATGATGAGAGGAAATGAAATTTTGTGGAAACATTTGCAACGACTTGCGAAAGAGAAATATCAAACAAGCCGTTGAGAGAAACACATTTTAATATGCATGTGAGAGGGTAACATTTGTTAACTGCGTACCATGTTTACGTTCCAGGTTACAAATGTTGCGCTGTGTGATGTCCATCTGCATTCACAATTCCATTTCACAATTGTTTGCGGCATTTTTCTAAAGGTGAACCATGAAGCGTTCAGCTGTGATGACAGTTGTGCACTTCTTGAAGGTGGCTCATTGTTTCCAACATTCTCAGCCGGGTCGACAGTAACCTTTACAACAATTTGTGGTGCGAATGGCCATCAGCGTCTCCTAGGAGCAGTTCCCATATCTGCAGTTAATTCGAATTTCCAAATTATGCTTGTCAACTCCGGTGTGGAAAAAGGCCCCTTCCGTATTTGCCTTAGTGCCTCGACGCTCGCAAAGAGCAACAGAACTATTGCTGTTGTTTTTATAAGACAGCTTCGCGAGTAAATTCCCGCTCACCCTTTCCATGCCCCTGCTGACTGTCTAAAACTGTAATGTACACTGATGCTTGTGCTTCTACTCTACGTCGACGTATCGGTAACGGAATCTTACGGCAAGTCACGACACTAACAGTACTAACACAGTCTGAACATCATTTCTATAATGTTGTGCGCCCATACAGTAAATATGAGGGGCGATCAGAAAGCCACCATTGGAAGACCATAAAGTCCATAATCAGTGTGCCAATCAGGCAAAATCGTCGTGGTTGAGACAGTCATCCCACAGAAACATCAGGCTGAGGAAACCCGTTAGGTAATAGACTTTGTCCAGCTGTGTGACAATCCGCTATCTGCCTCATGCACATCCTCGTCGGACAGGAAACGTTGATCCTTCAAAGCCTTTTTTAAGCAACCGAAGGCGTGATAATCGTATGGGGAGGGATCAGAACCATAAGGCATACTTCTACGAGTTGGCTTAACTTCTGCGTTACGAGATTTGCGATATGGGGATGGCTTTCATCATGAAGCAGCAGTACCCCCTGGAACACCATTCCACAATGGTGATTTTTGACAAATATGCTCCCCTATACATGTTGTTCATTTTTTGATGGATGTATGCCGCTGTTCGTCATTCGGCATCAATGAGAAGACTAACAGCACTTTGATCCTTTCTGGACACATTTGGTAATAACTCTCCATATTTCTTCCGTATTTAATGAACGCACGTCGGAAAGATACGAATACAACACTGATCTCTTGCCTACGTGTGGGTGCTTACCCGCCTTCATCAAAGCTATACTACGTTGCGTGTATGCTGTAGCAATACCCCTCAGCAGAAAACCTTCCCTTATAGTTTTCCTTCTACATTAGCTCTAGTAGGGCAAGTTTAATTATAACTAGCCTCTTTGCTTAGCAGAACATAATAGAATCTGTCTTACTACAGACGAAGCCCTTAAGCAAGATTTGCGTGTCAGACACACTCGTGTTATACTCGGGTAACATATATCAAGCAAGTCGGTTGCTCCTTTGCCAGTGACGTTATGACTCTGGAGACGTGGCGACTACTTTTTCACAAAGCATTCGGCCAGTCCGGCAAAGATATGAGCCGGAGACGGGGAGTGCGTTTAACAGGGCACTGCCCGGGGCAGCGTGGCGGGTGTATAAATCCCACGCCTCCTCTTTGTAATTACTCTGAGAGAGACAGTGGCGGCGGCGGCGGCGGCAGCGGCAGCAGCGGCCCTAATTTTCCGGAGCGCCTGTCGGGCACGCCGCCCCGCCTTGCCGCTCCAGTCTCCTGGGCGTTATGCAGCCCACGCTGCAATACTGTGAAGCGGGCTTGTTTACTCGCTAGGGACTCGTCGCGGCTTCAAACAAACCACCGACGCACTTCGCAGTTGATGTCATGTGTAGGACTTTCCATTCGCCCTGCTACGCGACTGTGGTCGTTTGTGACAAAAAAAGCGAGACCATGCGCTCTCTCTGAAAGCATCACTGGGTGGATTAACAGTGCTACAGTTTTTGCAGGTTGAGATTTTTTTGCTTTAATATTTAATGTTAGTTCGACTGATTCTTGGCAACCAATCTTATTGATAATACATCACCTCTATTAGTGGGTGAGGTAAACAGATACTGCACGTTAACAGTCCATCCGAATCAACAGAATCAGTCAATAAATAGCACATCTGATTGTCTGTCCTACTACGCCACATCTCTTAGACTGATACAGCGACGAATTTCCCTCACAGCTGAAATAAAAGCTGAGTTTGTATTGTACAAAGTTCAATCTTTATATATGCTAAAGGAAATGTCCTGACTGACTAACTGTCTCATCATAATCCAGCTCAAATCGCTAAGAATTTTGAGTCATCAGTATTCTGACTGGTCCTATGCGGCCCGCCACGAATTCCTCTCCTGTGGAAAACCCTTCACCTCAGTGTAGCACTTACAACCTACGTCCTAAATTACTTGCTTCGCTATGTTCAACCTCTCTTTCCCCTCGAGTTTGTACACTCTGCAGCTCCCTTTAGGTCAATGGAATTTATTCCATGATGTCTCAATACGTGTCCTGTCATCCTGTTCCTTCTTGTCTATGTGATGTCTGTCTCTTTGACGTATGACTGTCAGTATTCTTAGACAAATTGTTTGTACAATTTCACTGGATAATTTCGATACTGTTCAGCTCGAAAGGGACATGGAATGCTTTTAACTAATTTGTTCCACCCGATATCCTGGCTGACGGTTAATAACCGAAACCGGTAGATGAATAATGGAAAAAATAAACAGCTGTTGGTTAAAATGCATTTTATATTTTAAAAAATCTTCCCTCAATGTCTTAATAAATCCTGATGGAATCATATCTACCTTCTGACTTAATTGTTCTCACGTTTTCCAAAGCTCTTATAAATTCTCATTCAAATACTGGATTGCCTATCTCTTCTGTATCCACTCATGTTGCTTTTTGCATCACATCATACATGTTAGAGCTAGAACCTCGATATCTAGTATTTGATTTATTGGTCAGAAATAAAAAATACACTTATCAGAGTTTTTTTGATTCAGCCTCGTAAGAATGAGGATGGAAGGAAATAGCGAGTGATACTTGTTTTTGGAAGTAAATTATTTTTAAAATAATACTAACGCATTTTTAAAGCTACATGTATGAAAATTGCTATTTGACATCTCGGTAAAAAAAGAGCAAAATAGTGTTTCATGAAAATTTTTATGAAAATATTTCATTATAAAATCAGTTTTAATGCTAAGTCTAAGAAAACTGTATTTGCCTCCTCGGACAGAAATAAAAACGAATATGTGTTTCAGTGTTTTCGAAAATTCAACCATTGTGGTGAAGATGCGAAAACTGTTATGGAATTATTTTTTTAGAAGCCATTTTTGAAACAAAATCTCTGAAGAATTGTATTTGACTTCTTG